>NW_019394320.1:0-226778 GCF_000612105.2 Orussus abietinus
ATTCTTTCTAGTTCTGACTCCGAGGATGAGAGGACGAGCATTCCAATCATTTCCGTGATAATTTTTAAAAAAGGACTTTTTACTTATTAATCATTTATTTAAACGTAAAGCCTAGGGTTGTTTAATACAGACTTAATTTGAATAAATCGATTTTTTAAAGAAAATGCGGGTTTTCGTTTACGCATCAATTTGACGGGTGCTCGTAGAAACAGGTATTGTTTTTACATCGACAGTTGTGTCGAATTATATTGGGTATTGTACTAAATGGCATACTCCACCTGTCGTTTTCGTACAATAATTATAAAGAAATCGAAGTAAAACTCCAGAAATCCTTTGGATTCGTGCTTTTTGGGGCCCTAATTGACTGCAGAGGGACCCCCTGCGCCATCTGTGATTTCCAGGTCAATTAAATCTTCACTCCGAGACCTAGTATTCCCATCGTTTTGGCATAGAAGCGCATAGAACACTTTTTTTGCCTTTATCCCGTTCAAATGCGAGTTTATCGATTATCAGAGTGTTCTAAATTGTTGTACAATTGTCCTGACCCTTTCGTTTATCATATCAGAGCCTTCAATGATTGTATGTCGATCGAAATATGAGAGCTCGATGCCATTTTGGTTCTGGTCTGGACCAAGTTGAATAATTTTTTTCAGAAACCCAAATTTTGAATGTGTCAGGACAACTGTTAGATGATCACGAGTCATGTGTCAAAGTTTCAGACAGTTTGGTCCAATACCCTTAAAAAAAAGTGTTGTATCCGAATCGACTGATTTGAAAGGGATTGCGCTTTGTGCATCCACAAATCCGCGCACATTTGCAATCAGCCTTGGACATTTGAAATGTATGCATATACGTGCATTTGACCTTTGTTGATAACGGCTGATAACGGCTATTTAATGTCGTAAGATTCTTAACCAATATTTGTATCAAAATGTATAAAGGTGGAAGACCAAAAAGTAAATTATGGGATGAAACAAATCGACAAAATGGATGTTTATAACCTAGCGGATACCGCATGCCCTACGTCTGTCTTGTCTGCCATATTTGATACGTTTTCTCCGGTAAACTACTTAATTTACGTAATATACGTAATATACGTAATATACGTAATATACGTAATATACGTAATATACGTAATATACGTAATATACGTAATATACGTAATATACGTAATATACGTCGAAAAACCTCGAAAATCGTGAAATTACCCAACCCTGCGCTAAGGGCTCACGGGCGTGCGAGCGCCGTTCATTGTTCCTCGGCCTCTCCTCCTCGCGGCAACCGACGACGTCTGTCGTCGGACAAGCTGCGACGCGGCACGCCGGCCCCGATTTCACATTATGCAAGAAAGTTAGGCGCGATGCGTCGCTTCCGCTGTTCGCAGCTTGCGGCCCAGTTCGGCCCGCTCGGACGACCAATCACGGCCGGCCATGAAATCGACGGGCCGACTCGTTACGCGCCGCGCGATAACTTCGGAGAAATCTTTCGCCGTGAAAAAGACGCGCTCCGCCGTGATACGAGTCAACGGCGCAGATCAGGAGAGAGAGATACCCGTGTCCCAGTTGCGCCGTACGATCTTATCTTTTAAGTTATTTTTTAATGCCTCCTGCCACTCTTTGCATAAATTGTTGCAAAAGTAATCCGAGTATACCGTCCATTTACGGGAAGGTGCACATTTTATCGAGGCCTTGTATATCTTCGGATGATATCGAATCCGCGTTTCAATGTGTTTTCGAGTTTCAGGACGTCGTGGCGTTTCAAGAATGAGAAGAAAGTTGAAATTATTGCGAATTACTGTTAGTACTATAATGTGAGAATCTCGTTTACTTACGTTATATCCAACAGTTTTTACAACTTTTCCGAAAACCACAGTACTTAATCCTTATATTTAATCCTCCTTGTTGGAAATATCCATAGAATTTATGCACACCCTTATAACATACGTTTTATAATTTTATAACAGTTTTTTAAGCTTTATTCAGCCCTTCATCCCAGGACTGAATAGAACTTAAGGAAAATGTTATAAAATTATAATGGTTTTTCGAACGGTGCATTCTTTTCCTCATTAGCGTATGTACAAGTGTTTCACTTGACCGTAGAGCTTATAGAAATGTAGGAAACGTAGGTAAGGGAAGGGGTGTCCGGAGGAGGTTAGACTAAGAGATCTCTTTCTCCCTCTAAGCATTACCGGAAGTTCTTCCTGCGCAAGTGTAGCATATACCGTATCGTATTGGGGTGACTGCCCTATTTTGCATAAATTCAAAAGAGCGCAATGAGAAGAAAGTTTCTTCGCTTGTTTCTTATTATTCACCCTGTTGTTTTAATTTCGGGGATCAAGACTCCTATGTGCACGTAGCACACTCCTCCTCCGGACACGTGAATGCGTACACATACAATAGCAATGTTTCCTGAAAATTAGGAGAACGAGGGAATTCTAGACGCCTGAGGAGGTGTCTTGCAAGCGAAAACAAACTCAAGGATGCTTGCAGGACGAAAGCAATCTCGGCCTCGGGCGGGAAAAGAAAGCTACCAGATTCACTAACCTTTCTCGATGAATTCACCGCTCAAATCTCCTCACCTGCACGCTGGACATTGGTCGGCTCAGCTCGCCGGCTTGGTCGCAGATTACCCCTAGTAGCATAAAATAATTTCTAAATATTTCTTTGTAATCTTCGCTAAATATCTCAAGCGACAGATTTTTTAAGATTTCTTGTAGATTTCATACAGGTGCAGATTACCCCTAGTAGCATAAAATAATGTCTAAATATTTCTTTGTAATCTTCGCTAAATATCTCAAGCGACAGATTTTTTAAGATTTCTTGTAGATTTCATTCGAAGATATTTGAAATATTTCTTGAATATCTCAGACATTTAGTTTCAATAATTTATAAACATACGGAGAAATTATATTTTTTAACTCGTGAACATAATAAAAATACATTTTTTACATCACGACTATTATCGGACACTTCATTCGGTATCAAAGAACACGAGAAATGATTGTAATATTTTCATTCCGGTATTTCATTATGGGAGCAAACCGTATGATTTTGATTTTAAATATTTTTAAAACGTTTATAATGCATTCNACAGCTCGGATGCCCTAATTCGCCACTAAAAGTTCTCGAAATTATCCTCTAAGTATAATTGCCCCACCGAAGCGCGTCAGAGGACTCTCGACGGAGGACTGACAACTCAAGGCCAACTTAAAGGACCCGAGCCATGCCAAACTTCGTTTCCATTCGGGATAAACCCGAATGGCGAGCGGCCGAGGGACAGCTTAGCGCTCTATAAACAGATACGGGGTAGAAGGAGAGGCGTTGCAAAAAAATAAGACATAAGGTTTGTTCGCGTTGTTCGCACTTTCTACCCTCTAGGGTAACGAGAGTACTATACTTTTCTTAAAAGGTGCAGAAGAGTAAATACACTTTCGTCGACGTCCCGTCCGCCAGAAAGCTCAAGAAAGTACAAGATGGCCGATTTAGTAGGACAGTATGCGATTATGGAGCCATTCGAATCGGATGATGGTAAAAACGAAAATGTAATGCTTCCTCCGTTACATCTGCTAGCAAATAATGATGATAAGGATAATATATGATGCAGTAACACATAATATGTAATAAATAATGATTGTACAATTTTTCAAAGGTTACGTACAAAATTAAAACGCTAAATTGTTCTATACACGAAGTCATTATTTCTATTTATATTACGTTCAGATCTTGGGACAAACTTTGTATTTTCCTGTTAACCCTTTCGTTACCTTGGACGAGATATCTCGCGACCCAATACTGACCGATTAACGCTTTTGACGAGATATCTCGCGACCCGATACTGGCCGATCAACGCTTTTGACGAGATATCTCGCGATCCGGTAGTAGCGGATTAACGCTTTTGACGATAATCTAGCTTTCTAGCACCAATATTTTGACATTCTAGATGAATATATTTTATAACTAATTCTATTCGTATAGCTAAAAGGAAGAAATAAATACAGCTACTACCGGATCGCGAAATATCTCGTCAAAAGCGTTGATCGACTACTACCGGGTCGCGAGATATCTCGTCAAAAGCGTTAATCGGCCAGTATTGGGTCGCGAGATATTTCGTCCAAGGTAACGAAAGGGTTAATTGGTCTTTTCAATTTTGAAATTTGCCGCCGAATTCACGACCTACACTTTTATAACATCTTGCACTAGCTCGGGATCGAGGGTAAAAGGTGTAGAGAAAGTGTAAACTCGGGGTGGATGCCCTCGCAAAACGAACAGCAACGTCTGCGTTACTTCCGTCAAAACGAACGCCAAAGTGTATACTTTTCGCAAAAGTGTAGAAAGTGTGGGTAAAGCGAACAAACCTATAGTTTCGAACGAGCGCCTTAGATTTTTCATGTCGACGAAGAAAAATTTCTCTAACGATAAACGAATCCTGTTACCCGTTCGTCCCGTGGCCGTTGGTTGCATCGAGTCGACAACCTCTATCTCTCGGCAGCAGCGCTCTTCATCTTCCTCTCCGCAGAGGGTCGATTACCGTCTTACCGCCGATAACTGCAGGCCTCACTTTAAGCCGCGGGCGAACCTGCGGCCGGCTAATTATATGTTTGGTTAAAAATGTGCAGAACCATGGAACGAGGAGGAAGGACTTCCCGCGGCAGCGATCGGAAGGGCGGGTTCGGTTCCGAGGCGCGATCTTGCGAAATCGGGCCCCTTCCCCCTGGGAGTGGAGAGCTCGTAACTCTTTGACGTCGATACCCATCGGGGGCCCGATGCGGCCCGATCGGGGCACGGGTGCGCATTAAGAGAGCAGCGCGCATCTGCGCCCCGAAATGGCCGCACATTTGCATCGTCCTCGAGGTTAAGGAGCCGCGCCATATTGCGAGATAAACATCTCGCGGTAGCACCGGCTGGCGAAGATAAGGATCGGGCCTTACCGGAGAGAAGAACCCTTGCCCGGCTTTCGGCCACCTTGCTCGGGCCCTCCGCCTTCTACCCACCTTACGCCGCGACGGTATCGCCATCTGTACCTCATTACCCTAAGCGGTACAAACAGTCCGCGGTCTGGGCCCGGACCGTTCTGCTTTTTCGTGCCCGGTGACCGTCGCTCGGCCTAATGCAGTCATCGTAGGGAGTTCGTTAAGGTGAAGTGAAACCCCCTTCAAATCAGTCGATTCGAATACAACACTTTTTTTTAAGGGTATTAGACCAAACTGTCCGAAACTTTGACACATCCCTCGTGATCATCTAAGAATTGTCCTGACACATTCAAGATTTGGATTTTTAAACAAAATTATTCAACTTAGTCCAGACCATAACCAAAATGGCGTCGAGCTCTCATATTTCGATCAATATACAATTATCGAAGACTCTGATAGGAGAATCGAAAAGGTCAGGACAATTTTACGACAATTTAGAACACTCTGGTAATCGATAAACTCGCATTTGAACGGGACAAAGGCAAAAAAAGTGTTGTATGCACTTCTATGCCAAAACGATGGAAATACGAGGTCTCGAAGTGAAGATTTAATTCACCTGTAAATCACAGATGGCGCAGGGGGTCCCTCTGCAGTCAATTAGGGCCCCAGAAAGCATAAATCCAGAGGATTTCTGGAGTTTTACTTAGATTTCTTTATAATTATTGTACGAAAACGACAGGTGGAGTATGCCATTTGGTACAATACCCAATATAATTCGAGAGTGGGGATGACGTTGGTTATCCTTTGCTTTTCGTTCTGTCATTGAAATAAGAAACGGAACCGGAGAACCGGTGATAATGGACGAAACTGGAAGAGAGTACTAATATAT
This sequence comes from Orussus abietinus, assembly GCF_000612105.2. Taxonomy (NCBI): domain Eukaryota; kingdom Metazoa; phylum Arthropoda; class Insecta; order Hymenoptera; family Orussidae; genus Orussus; species Orussus abietinus. The sequence goes on from NW_019394320.1 coordinate 5,799, forward strand.
GTATTTGAATTATTTAAGTAAAAAATGTACGATAACGATAATCCGTATTTGCCGTAATAGTTGTCTTTGAACTCGATACAGTAAGTCATCGATGCACCTAACGACACGAGTGCAAGCTTTACTCTGACAGCAATTTGGAAGGTGTGTAGAATTCTATTGTGTATAATAACCGGAAAGGAGCGTGTCAACAGTAAAACATCTGCGTACACGTGGTAAGTAAATTTTCGTTTCCGGTTCTTAATGACCAAGAAATCGAGATAATTATGACACCAGAATAACGAGACTCAGTACAAAGCAAGACGGCAAAAAGTCACACTTTCCATTAGTTATAATATCGGCGAAAACCTTTTCATTTTTCTCCTCGCTTTCTGTACTACGTTTCTGTATTTGCAAAATAAAATACTTAAATCCGGTAAGGCCGTGATATAGATTTGTATTAGCAGGAAGTCGGAAAGTACTGAAACATTCCGAACAAAAAATCCAAGTCCTTTAAATCTGGATCAGTGAAACCTTCACTGATTGAAGTAATAATCGAGCGTATTACCGCAGAACCAGTCTTCCCGTGCACCTTTCATTCTGTGGTGAATCACTTAAGTCTTTCTCAGCAGTGATTTTCGTTTCAAAGTATCACTTATTACAGGCGTAATACGTCGAAAAATGAAGAATGAAAATAATTCCGTACGAAGAATCGGGAAGACTGCCACGAATCGTGGAATCGGTTTTGTGGTAACATTTCCGCGTTTAAACCGCACATCGAGTTGTCCTTTTCCCGCCTGGAATCCTTCCGATCGTTATATTATACATTGTCTCGGTTATCAAATATTACAAGGAAGATGCGTATACACTTACTATAAAATTCAAGCGGTTTACGTATCTGAAAAATTTCTGTTCATGAGCATTTGGGGCATAAAGTCCTCTTTACTCCGTTTTATCTTTAACTTTGCAATGTTACGCCCCTCTCCCCTCGTTCCAATAATAAAAAAAAATTATCTTTATCCCGGAGACCTAATACATATATAGCTCGTAAGGGAAGTACATCAGGGTCTAATTAACACGTATTTTTTTTTATACACGTTAATTCGCGAGTTTAAGGAGCATAAGACCACACTTACAGTTGACTCTCAAAAACTCTCCTCGTAAATGAAATAAAATATGATATATTGTTGAAATCGCTGGTTAGAATTGAAGAAATTGCAAGCGGTCCTGTCGAGAAATATTATTTCGTTTGCAAGAAAATATCAAAGAACGTTTTGGAAGGTCAACTTTGAGGGCAATTTTCCCTCCTTAAACTCGCGAATTAGCGCGTATAAAAAAAAAACGTGTGTCTTATTTTTCTCTATACAATAACATATGTCAGAAGCAACAAAATCGGTAAGGTGTCTACACCTGGGATACTATCCTTGTAAGTGCATATCAGGGTTTCCTAGCTGTTCGATAATCATTCGTTTCTATTTTATCCCTCTCGCGTCTCACATAATAACCTCTAATAAAGTCATAATGCAATGAAATCCACTTACACGAAAGGACGTCGTATCTTTTATTCAGAACGGACACCCGAATTCGGGGAACCTTTTTCTCTCCGTTTTCGGGGCCAACGCGAAAGAAAAATGGCGTCCAGGTTACGCGGTCCAGGGTTAAAAGACTGCACAGGTATTTCCCAAAGACCCGAAAAGCGTTATAATGTTTAACAAATGGAAAGGTAAAACGCCCCCCCACGTGCCGGAATTTCTGGCTCGACGCTACGTGGCGCTGCCACCCACGCTGCAGGACGTAGACAACGCCGAAGACGACGGGTAATGCACGGTGTACGCATTGTAGACGAGGGCGACAATGCCCTGTCGTACAATAAGAATGGGACGTTATTGAAAGGCAAATGAGTCGCCGCTAACCGCTCCTCGTTCTTTCTATTGCGCACCCACATCCGCTGCTTTTCAAGTAGCACCCCAAACACGTTACGCAAATTAATGCCACGTTAACGCGCCTTTTCGTTGACCAGCCGAAGGAGTGTCACTATTTCGAGGGTCGTTTTAATAATGATTTATCGCCGGCCGGCAAGACTAATTGTTTACCGGATTGTATTGAAATTCTAGTAAAAACACTTGGCTCCAGAAGTCCCTGTAAAGGAATTTTCCAAATTTGCCCTGACTGCTTTCGCCGCGCATAAAGGAACAGATTATAAAAAGTTTAATCATTCCGAGGTGGTTGAAAAGTAGCTACTTCTTTAATAGTCACTTACCTAGGGGAGAAGTATTGATCAACCGTGTAAGTGCACATGTTAATGTCAGCTGACATCTTTTCGCGATGAAAGAACTTCCGGGGTTTTGTGTTTTCTCAAAAATCCTATTTAAAAGACAATCGATACCGTTCCAACTCTCTGCGGGAGGAGGGAATAACATTATAAAATGTTAAAATTGTTAAGTAAAGGTGTCTTCTTACCGCTACATAATTACTAACTCATATGCTTACTTACCCTGAGAGAGAAATCTAGGAAAATTAACTATTTTTTACCTAATTTTTATAGCTCAAGATGGACTCATTAACGCTCAGGCATATCCTAGTTGGATCATTTGCGAATCTATCATGAAAACAGAACGTTGAAAATGTGATGCACCGATCTTTAATATACACCATTAGTTCAGTTTAAATCCTGATTGTGACTTTCAAGTGGTACACCCGATGGACATGAGAATCAATGAATACTTACCACTGAACTAGACGCGGTAACTCTAGTATAAACATTTCTATATGAAAACTTTGTAAATATAACGAATTTCTACAATATTTTGCTTGAAATACATCATTCATCAATTCATCTTAAATTCGTTTAGCGAGAAAAATTAACTAATGAATGCGTAATTTAAATTTAGGCATGAACGACCAATTTAACAAGTCCAAAGGACATTACAATCGTACGCCGTAGTTTGATATAATAATCCCTGGATAACATGTAAATTATTAAGTTATGTCGTCAGGTCGAACAAATCGTCGTAAACAAATGATAGTGACGTTCGAAATATTCAAATGATATAAGAAATAACTGTTAATGTTTGATTAAGCCTTGGGTACACGTTTGTCGAGCATAACTTGCGTCAAAGGAAATGATCCAATAACTGAATTTTTCTAACGTCATCATCGCCGCCGAGAATTATGTAAACAAGATAGGAATAGGTCAATTATTCATAAAAAAATGTTACCATTATAATTCCATGCTATATCTCATTTATATTGTGGAATTAAATGTGCTGCTTGACGGCGTCTCCCGAATGAAAGATAAAACAATGTAGGAGCGAACTTTCATAGATTCGTTGCGTTTATAAAAAAGGGCACCGTCAAAATTATAATAAATTTAAACACAGGTTCCAAGAATCGTACGAAACATTCTAAGTTTTCCTATAGAGCGTTAATAGTTAATTAGCGGTTGGTGAATACTCTTTAATCTCAAGTTACACATACGGATTATTATTACTCACGAAAAAGTATCTTCGTTTTGCAAGCGACCGGCGCATAGATGCATTTGGTGCAAACCATCAGTATAGCTGATAGACTCATGTATGCTCATAATAAAAATAATCGACAATTATGTATGCTACTATATAGCTCGTTAAATAGTTAATCAATATCTTAATACGATTGCGCGCAGAATGTGAGAAATCTAAGGTCATAATTTAATTTGGTTATTGATATAATGATTTAACTTCGAATAAGAAATGTATACAAAACATAAAAAATCCAAGATATCAATCGATTGATTTCAAAGTGCTCCTAAATACTGATTGTTACCGCGCTATTGATACGCTTTTTCTTTAACTCCCATTTATAATCTTTTGCGATCCATTTTTTTCTTCTCATTATAGGCGTTTAAAAAATGTTTTAAAACCGTTACTTTTCAAGATGTCTATCACATTATCCAATAGCCGTTAAAGTTAAATATTAAAAGCTCTCTTAATAACACTCAAAACGTTTACAGAAAATATGAGCACAACATTTCTTTTATGACCGAAAAGACTCAGAGAGTCATGGTAAATTAAGTGTTCCGCATTCAAACGGTTATATCTTAAAAAATAAAGAATCAGTTCTATTATACTACATATTATTAGCGGGAAATTGATTGCGCATGTTGAAGATACCGAAATATCAGCGTTTTTAACTAGAACAGAGAATTTAACCGCCATTTTGTGGTAATCATTATTTTTCACAATACCATGTTGCCTCGGTGCAAATCATAGATGGCGCTGCAGTTCTATAGATGAAGTTCTTCGAATCAGCTAAAGATAGCGTTGCAGCCTTTGACACATGCCTGATAAGATGCAGAAATTAGCTTGCAGATATTCTACAAGATGGCACTGCATGTTCAACTTCCTCTAAAAGATGAATCGGGTACCACACATACCCGCAACAGATGAAGCGCTTTTGTAGCAGTGAAATTCTCACAGAACCAGAATATCTACAGCCATATTTATTTATACCCAAGAGTGATCATCAGTCTTTTAAATAAATACAATGTTTGTAATGCTATACACGAATAAATTACCGAATGACGAAAATCTTGTTCGTAATTTCAAAATTAGACATTATATAAAGCAAATGATATACATTAATTATAAGTATGATTTAAAAGAAACGGTCTTTACATCACGTTTAATGGCGGATCGAGAATTGTGCTGCCTTGTTGTACTTTAATTTTGTTACCAGTTATTTTATGATCAGAGACCAGTTAGCGATCTATTTACTCGTCTGTAATTGAAGCAATTTCAAAAGAAGCCTCAAATTGCCATAGTATAGTAGTCCTCTAATGATTTGTAAATTTATCTCCTGTAATGATGAAATAAATATTTAATATCCATTTGTGATTCATAGACAAGTCAAGTGGTTGTAATTTAATTACGCAAAGGTGATTTTGCAGACATCTTGTTGATACTATGTAATTTTATTATTCATACTACAGATATAAACGTAAAGATTGTTCATTCAGGTCAATTTTTTATTTTAAATTCTATTTAGTGTACTTTGTAGCCACTTTCGTGAGGCTATTTTGATAAATTGGATTGTTTCTAGATTGAGTTTGTGTGTCATTTACTTTTTGGTGATTGTCTAATATTGATTGAACTTATATAAATACTTTCACATTCACAGTTGTTGCTATGAAAGAAATGAAAGTTGTTAATTGATTGGCAATTTTGAAGTTTGAAAAAAAGTATTACAACTCTTGCATTTATTTTAATCATCGTAAAAATGTCGGACACTGACAGTCTAGAAAATGCCATCAAACAATACGAAGAACAGGTATGATTTGTCTAAACTGTTATTACAAAATTGATAAGGAGCCAACATTACTTAATGTCACTAATAGAATTGTATTGTATCTTAAATGATTTTACATGCTAGTTTATCCTAATGCCATAAGTTTGTCACCAGTAGTTTTGTTCACATGTAGCTGTCACAAGTCTGCCTGGCATTGTCCGCAACATCGGAAGGTTCCGATAGAGATGATTTATTCAGGCTGCAGTCAGATTTGCAGGAACTAATTAGTTTAACAAAAGAGAATTTACAAACGGAGAACAAGGCAAATACTGATACTAGCGTACTTGTATGTAATACCCAACAAACTAACAATTCATTAGATGAAGAATATGCCTTATTTGAGGTAACACTTCATTTTTCAAAATTCATAGTAAATAAGTAGATTTGTATATGAGATTAATTATTTTTAAACCTTTAGGCTGAATTGGCAGAGAGGCCGCCAGATTCTCAGAATGAATCGGGAGCAGAGAATTCGAACACTATTGAAGTTAGTAAGCCAGTATTTGGTAATGCTTATCAATGATACAGTTATACGGTGCAAGTTGATATTGTAGGAAGACTTGAAGGCACTCGAAGGTATGAAATGTCGAGCTCCTCATGGAAGTAGTTGGGGTGGCACCGGGTACCATAATGCCATGGTGTGCTCGGTTCTCAACAGCGATGACGATACCATCTCAAGCATGAATGATATTAAGGTTAGTTATACTTGTACGAAATATTAAAATCTTTTATTCTTCACTTTTTAAATTTCCACTTGTGGCAGGTATAGATCTTTAACCACTGTTTTTTAAGTGTAGTACCAGATTTCTTTACTTTTGATCTATATCTACGGTTTAATAGTAAATTGATGTTTAATTAATTACTTTGGTATCACAGGTTAAGGTCTTATTTATTAATCCAACACACAAAGAAATGCTTCCTTGTCCTTATTTTCTCGATGGCATGTGCAAATTTTCTGACAGCCAGTGTCACTTCTCACATGGAGAAATTGTACCACTATCTACCTTACAGGAATACAGGTATTTTGCATTATTAACTGGTTTACTTTATGAAAAGAATTAAATTCTAAAAAGGAAAATTAAATAATTAAATGTTTTCAGAGAACCTGACTTTTCCAGTATAAAAATGGGTAGCAGAGTATTGGGACAACAAAAAACTAAATTATGGCATAGATGTATTGTATTGAAAACTCCGGAGAATGAGAATGATCTCTATCGTGTAAAATTTGAATCTAGTGGGAATATTATTGAATTAAGTCTACAAGATCTTCTCCCTCTTAGTATGTTTTCGTTCTCAAACCATTATTCTTATAATACAGTGTTATTCAAATCAAGAATTAATAACAAGGGTCGTAATAACAGATGATGCTGAGTTGGAGATGTCAGATTCATCCGAAGATAGTGATGTTGAGATTAATGATGAACGAGTTACAACAGAGTCCATCGATGACCAAGTTCACAAATCATTACTCACATTAAATTCAACCGAACCACTAGGGAAGTGGGAACAGTATACACGTGGAATGGGTAGTAAACTTATGGCTCAAATGGGTTACATATCTGGTACTGGATTGGGTAGAAGAGCAGATGGCAGAATTATTCCTGTCGAAGCAACTGTTTTACCTGCTGGAAAATCTTTAGGTCTGCTGAGTTCCATTATTGCTTTTGTAATGTGTGTTCATGTAATACTATAAATATCAATCTTTTCCTCAGATCATTGTATGGAACTACGTGAAAATGCTGGAGGTGATGAAGATCTATTTTCCGTACAGCGTAGAATGCAGAAAGAACAACGTAAATTGGAGCAGAAACAAGAAAAATTATATCAAAAGGAAAAACAGCGTGAAAAGAACAATGTATTTAACATTATCAATGCTGCTTTAGGTGACAAAGGTTTCTATTTGTTCTTTATAAAACTGACACGATTCAGTTTTAATCATTAACTTCATCATTATACTACATTTAACTTTAATGAATTCATATCTTCTCTTGATAGGTGAAGATAAAAACAAGCCAAGCAGTTCTAAGAATAGAACAGATTTTAAAACAGAGTCAAATAGAAAATTGAACGTCGCCAGTTTCCAAATTAGTGAAAACATTGCTCGACTTGAGAAGGAATCCCTAAAACTTAAGGATTCTCTAGGAAGACATGCAAAAGGTAGTTTGCATTACAATAATATTGTACTGCAATATAATGAAAAACAAAGACAACTTACTGATCTACGTACCTGCGAACGACATATAACCGCTGAACAGAATCAACGAAAGAATAAGACTAAGCTGACAGTATTTTGATAAATAGCAGTAATTTTACATATACTCTGCATCCATAACTTAATTTTCGATTTAATATTAATGTAAATAGTAATAAATATACATAAAAAAGTTAATGTTTTGTATATACAGTTTTCATACCTTGCCCTTGAAATCTATTTCATTAGGAGTTGAGTGGTATCAGAGATGACATCTCTGGTGGTTGTCTAAAAGATGGCGACGCCCACGGTCAAGTATGTTTCATCTCCTAGTGTATTATTATATTTAACTTCAGTTAATACACTTTTTAAATATTGTGTTTCACTACTTAATTTATATATACAGGATTGCGTTCTTTTTTTAGATTGGAAAAATGCGAAGTTTGTGCTTCAAATAAAGCAAAATATACGTGTCCGAAATGTGAGGTTAGAACGTGCTGCCTCACGTGTCTTAACGTTCATAAAAAGGAACTTGAATGTAATGGCATTAGAGACAAAACAAAATTTATACCTCTACATTCGTTTACTGATCTTGATTTACTTAGCGGTGAGTATTTTAATTGTTTTGATATAAAAAGATTAAACAGTTGGACACTAACAGAAATTCTATAATAAATTTCAATTTTATAAATGATTGAATTATTTTTGTTTATTGTCATTATGTTTTGATTTGTAGATTACCGTCTGCTAGAAGAGATTGGAAGATCAGTAGATAAATTACACAGAGACCCAACAAAAAGGTACACGAGACAAGCTGTTCTACCTGTGGTAAGTTATATTTTAAAATAATTTTTTGTGAAGAATGTGAAATTGATAATTTTTGTTACAGCATTTACATCGGTTAAAAGTGGCATTATGTAAACGAGGTACACGATTAGAAATACTACCTCAACATTTTAGTCGACATAAAGAAAATACAACGTTTTTGAACTGGAAAACTAGAGAACTATTTTGGCGATTACAATGGATTTTTCCCCAAGCAGAAAACATTAACTGGTCAAATCATAGGTACAAAACTATTTTCACCTGGTACAGTTAGAATTATGGCATGAATTTGATAAGATTTAAAATGAATTTGATAAAAATGTTTAGAGTATCAGAAAATGAGAGACTAGCAAGTGCATTAGAAAAAGTACTGGAACCTATCAGCGAATCAAATATTGTAAACAATGAAGAGCCTAATGTTAAGGCAATACTTTTTGATAAATTGCAATATTATAGAGCAGCAGGAATAGGACATATAAAGGTATTATTAAAAGCTGAAAAATTGGAAAGGTCGGATTCTAGGTATGTATATCTGTAGCTACATTAAAGAGAATTACAAATTAACTAATTTTTTGTTGTTATAGGTTTTATGAATTAGATATGACGTTGACGTTTAAAGATAATTTTAAAGGGAAAACAATAATTGAATATCCAACCTTGTATGTGATTTTATGGGATCACAGGAACATGTATGAAATTGTGGATACTGGTAAATATTATCTTTTTTGATTCATATAAATCAAAAAGTTTCACATGCATTCATTTTATCACCAAATTTTATACAGATGACGAAGAGGTAAAGACTGAAGAGGAGAGTGACAAGGTTGTAAGAAATAAAAGAAAAAGGAAAGACATACGTAGTTGTATCAATGATAGGAAAAAAGAAAATCCAATCAATTATTTTTTTAACACCGATTTCACGGATTCAGAAACTGAAGATACAAATGAGAGTGAAGAGAGGAACAGAAAGCATTCAAGACAAAATCTAAGTATACCAGACTATAATACATTGGTAACAATGAAGAAATAATAATATGCCAAATACTGCAGTCTTATATAATCAATTTATAAATTTATAGAAAACTTTTTTCTGACAAAATAAGCAATTGTGTCAGTATAAATACATTGCCTGAAGAAACTACTTTAATTGAATTTGATACAAATATTACAACACTATTATAAACACATTAAATTTATTATATGTCTTTTATATATTCTACACTAATTCGCCCATGCTAAATAACCTACCCAAAAGTTTATGCCTGACAATAAATATATCATACTAATATTTTTTGTATGAATGTTATGGACAGGATCATTCCATACTAAATCATTTTTGACAATTAATTATATATCTACTTCGTAAAATAAACTTATTATCAATATATGACAGAAATTCCAATGTCAGCAAAGCAGCATGTACTGATATTAACGAAAAGATTTTATACATTAAAACTGGCATCAATGTAAAATGTGTGCATTAGTATACCTTTTTATGAATGTTTTAAATGTTTATGTACAAAAATGAAACTTCAAAAGTCAAAAGTTAAGTGTTATTCATTGATACATTTTTACAAATGAAAACATTGCAGTACTCACCAAAACGAATCTGTATGCAGAAAATGCTTTTACGTCATAATACTGATGCTGCAGCAAAATCTTGTAAATATGTAAAACAAACATTTATGATAGCAATGTACTGTGATTAGCAATAAAATGCTTACGAATTGATATCTATTTTCAAATAGAACTTACGTTTCGTCCATGTGTGTAGGTACGTTCAAATAACCTTTTTATCTCACAATTATTATATTATACATGCTTGCTTTTCTGTTTACCTTGTAAAAATTACATTTTTATGTATAATAGTGAATGTGTGAGTTTTACCTATTAAACATAAGTAGAGTTTATCCTTGGAAACGGTAGCTCAGATGAATAGTCCCATAATTAACAGAATGTTAATCATTTAACATAACAGTAACAGTGATGAGTGACTTTTTAGTAAATTAAAAGACAAAGAAATATAGCAGGAAGACAAGGAAAGCAACGAGTCCAGCGACTGCCTTGATGTACATTGATTTGCTGTTCAAGTGTGCTGCATCCTTCCTGTATTTCTGAGACAACATTGACAAATTTTGTGTCTTCGTATCCAATTCTAAAAATTAGTAAGCGACATTTATAAAGTTGTAAACTGATTCTAATTTTACAGTTTAACAAGTACACATGGTTCTAAGATTTGTTATGAAATGTATAATTACCCGAAAGAATAGTTCCTCTTTGCAAAACGTCATCAATATTCTGAACCATTATTCTTTGAACATCTTGCAATTGATTATTCAGTACATTCATATTTCTACGAGATCTACCATCCGAAAATGTTTTTTGAGCCTTCTTTATATAAGTGTCTGTAAAAAAGTGATATGCACAAGTGGTCTTCGAAATCACAAGAACTTAATGAATAAATTGTATACATACCAAATTCAATAAAACTGTATGGTCTAGTCACTGTATTTACACGTTTACCATATTGGCAATGAAATTCCTGGGCAATGTCTTCCAAATAACTGTATGCCAACCGTTTGCTATAGTTTCGTTCACATAGCACCAGATAACACACATCATTTTCAATCAAATAACTATAGCAGAAAGAAAGGATTGAAATTACAATCTATGATATAACGAATGTCTTCTATATCAAGAATACGGTGGTACTTACTGGAATAAATAAGGTCCAGTTTCTATTGTGCATCTCGTAGGAGACTGGGGTCCGAGCTTTCTAAATAACATTTTTGCTTGGTTCTGATACTCCAAAATACTTCTCCCACTCTAAATAATGATTAGAGACGTAAATAATCATGACTCTATTTCAATTACAATTTATTTATTAATTGCATCATACATTTATTTTATTGCTTACACTCTAAGATATTCTAAAGGTACCTAAAAAGAAATTTATTTACTTTCTTTAAAACATTCGTCAAAAAGTAATTTCACGTAAGAAAAAATCATTGTTCTACTTCAAGCGACACAGTCACATAAAAAAATGTGGCTGACACGTAGATAACTTTGGTAAATCATCTTCATTTAGGTAACGTTTAAAACAGAAAAATGTGTAGAACGATACGAAATTCAAAGGATCATTTTGAAAATGACATTTCATCATAATGGCAACCTAACCTGTTCATCCTCTTGCATGGTTGCAGCCATCGGCAGGCCGTCCGCTATCCTTGCAATCATCGTTAGCAACACCATTTTCTCTTAAATATTTACAGAGTTAGTTTGAATGTACAGAAACTAAAGTGACAAATATTGGCGTTCGCCGAATTCGGAAATCTCAAAGCTCCATTTGTATAAATCGGACCTCGGATGTGGCCAGTTCACGACGTCCCCGCTTCGAGCATACCACGTCAGTCACTTCGAACCCACCGCTGACTTTGCGAGAAGTTCCAACTCATCGGGTTTAAATGAATTTAAATACGCATCCTAATTTCAAACAAAGAAGCGCATAACTAGTTATTATCTAAACTGTAACCTTCCAAGTTTAATGAAATCGTATCAATTTTCCAATAAGTTGTGTAAGGCTATTGATCTAAAATATTTAAAAACTGGCGCTCGGAAGCGAATATGTTTTACGGCGTTCATTTTATCACGTTTTGTGACCAAAGAATATAGGGGGTCTATTACATAAAACAAATTGAGCGAAAATGTGAAAAATGAGTAACTCACAGTATTACGGAACGTTTTTGGTGATGAAAATGCGAGACCATTGATATGAATTGGCTTGGCACAAATTTTTATGCGAAATGGTGAAACATAGGTACGAGTCCTCTTCTTTACTTTTAATCTTCCCGCCTTTTCTGCCTATAACATACTACCTTTTAACAATTTTCGATTTACAAGGTATCTACCTTTATTTACCAATATTACTAAACCGGAAATGCTAGTGATCTTGTTCTTTCATATAGCGAATACGTAATTCAGCGAATAAACCCACGTGAGATGAAAGTGCGAGAAGTGGGCGCTCTCGTCAAAAATACGTAATAAGCGCCCTGGTTCATACTATGTGTCTGTCAATGTCTATGCTTACACTCATCGCTGCTTTGGTCTCCGTCCATATATTCTCATTGCCCATGGTCAAGGAATTGTATTCTTTGGTTGGGATAAACGTTCAAATGTGAGCTTGAGTGTACATACCGTAAAATGGTGTGAAAATTAACGTTGTGGAAAATGATTATCGTACTTTTTCATGTGCTTTACCTTCTCGGGAAATATATCTACCAGAGCTATTGCAGTGAGCAACGAAAAACAGAGAGTGATATCGTAAAAGAACCGGAGGAGAGGCACTACATCTCTGATGGTTCTGCGATTGCCGCTGAGAAGATAAATTCTTTAACACAGGATTTCGGTGACATTAGATTTTTTCCTCCCGTTTACATTCAGAGATATGAAAGCGTCACGAATGTCCTCACGGATTCTCGATATCATGGAAAATTACACAAGGTATTGAACCTTCTTAGCTGCCCTTGTTTCTATTTGTGCGGCAACGTGTTTAACCTTTATCATCGGATATCTGATCATGATATTATACAAAGTACAAAATGTCATGGGAGGGTCGATATCCCACGAGGATCTGTAATGATTTAATTGAAAATAAGTTAATGAGCAACATATACACTTAATGTTTATGAGTATTATGATGTGCTTGTAGCTTGTACTTGGCAAAGCTAACCTGTCTCTTCAGCTTATTGAATGGAAACTTGATCGTTTATTTCATTCAGTCTTGAGAAATTCTTTTGTTGAATTATAATTCTTAGATGCTTTGGGATCATTACGTAATGAATGAAAACTTGGCAGGTTTCATTTTGTTCAGAAGTAAAACTTTCCGAATAGTTTCCAAAGTTGTTTTCTCGTAATATGAGGGTGTTATTCTTTTAGGTGGTTGATTTTGGATGCTCAGAACTTGGTTTCTTCATTTATTTGAAACGCATAAAAGGAATAAGAGAGGTATTATGTGTCGACGTGGATAGGGAAATCCTTGAGATACATAAGCGGAAGGTTGTTCCACTCTATGCAGATTTTCTTCACAAAAGAGAAGATCCTCTTAAAGTCCATGTATATGAAGGCAGTGTCACACACAGAGAAAAAAAGCTGGAAAATTGTGATGCTGTTGTCTGCATAGAATTGTATGTTTAATTGTAGATAGTTAATTTCATGCATTTGGTCTCGATTAATTATATATATAAGAGGATAATTTTAAAGAGTTTATATTATCCTTTAGGATTGAACATTTGTACCCGGATACAGAAATAGATCTTCCTTATAATATTTTTGGATACATTAAACCACAAGTTGCAATTATAACAACTCCTAATGCAGATTTCAATGTATTGTTTAAAAATTTATCTGGATTTAGACATCCAGATCACAAATTTGAGTGGACGAGGCAGCAGTTTCAAGAATGGTTCGTGCCATTTTTTCATGCTTGATTGTTTAAATTTGCCATTAAGTTTACACATGAATTGTCTTATTTATTAGGTCATGGAATATTATTTCACGGTACCCTGAATATGAAGTATCGTTTCATGGTATTGGTTGTGGACCATCAGGTACTGAACCTTTCGGATGTTGTTCACAAATGGCAGTCTTTCATCGCCATTCTGAATACATAGGTGCAAGAATAGAAGGGATTGAAGGATTATTTAAAGAAGTGATTTCAGATGAATATCCAGTTTGTATTGACAATCGTTCGGACGCAGAGAAAATATTACATGAGGCTACATATTATATTCACCAAATTGCTTCATGTGATGAAGACATGTCCGAGGAAGTTCCACTGGAAAGTCTATTGCTGTATATGGGATCTTTAAATATTTCATTAGAGATCCTCAAAGAGATTCTTGAACAAGCTGAATGGGCTATTGTGGAACGGGAAAATGGACCTGTTGTCTTAATACCACCACAATCAACATTTTCTGATTACGATAATATAGATATTGCAGACGATGAATATGAGGACCAACAGGAAGAGATACCAATGATATATACTAATAATACTGTCGGTGAAGATTGGAACGATGAGGTATGGAATGAAGAACCAATAGTAGAACGTGAAAATGGATCGATTGTCTTAGAACAATCAATATTTTCTGATTGTAATAATAAACAATATAATGGAAGATTTTCTCCTGTAAATGAAATGTATCAATCTGAGAATACGTGGAGTACTGAAAACTTTGATACATCTGTTAATATTGTCAATTTAACAGATGAAAGCAATTATGCTGCCAATAATTGTCAAGCACAAGACCCAGATGAATTTGAAGTTGTGACCAATTCAAGTTGCTCCTTGGAATCAAGTTTTTCCCAGAACGTTCTTGCTTCTAACTTACAGGAATCTTCTCTCCCTGGTGGCAGAACTACACCAGAAAATAGATTACCTTCTCTTTGTAATGAACCGACTACAATGCATGCACAAAATAAGGACAATTTATGCCAAACTACTTTTTCTTCTTTACAGTGTAATTCAATTGCACAAGAAAACAGTCTTGAAACATCACGAGCCGCTATATCATCTTGTGATGTTGTGGATGGTAATAACGAAAATTTAAGTTTAGATGTTCAAAAACCATTCAACAACGTATCTCGAAAAGGTAAATTGAAACTACTTTCGTGTGCAAAAAAAACTGAGTTTAAAAAAACTGCTGAGGGTAATCTAGAAGGAGAAGAAGAAGAAACTAGTATACAGAGTCAATTTTCGATGAATTCTTCTTGTCAGAATAAACAGAGTGCAAAGCCTAATAAAAGGCAGTTGGAAAATGGTGATACTTTTCTCCAAGGGAGCAATGAAAATCTACATGAATGTGGAATTTTCAATGATCACAATAGTTCCTGCAGTGTACACAAAAGGATGCGACAAAACACCAACAGAAATGTACATACTCAAAGTGCTATTGATACATCGGTCAAACATACTGTAATAGAAGCGTGTAGCGATCAAGACAGTGGTTACAAAGATACAGAATCGAATATGTTGAGATTCAAGTTTGAAGATAAAAGTATTCTACAAGGCCATGAAATAAAATTAGACTCTACTTATTCTTTACTTAGTCTTGCTAACTATGGTTCAAGTTCCCATCCAACGTACATAAGTTCACCACGCACATGCGGAGAGAACCAAAGCTCTGGTAATATCCAGCAATCTGCATGTAGGAATTGGTGTCTAACCGAAGGAGCTACCGAAAGTGAAAATGAACCTTCAACTGGCACCGATGATCTTATTAAATTGATTCACGAATCTGTTAGCATAACGTCCGGAGAGTCAAATAGCGTAGGCCAATTGGAAAGTTCAAGCCTCACTTCACTGCCTAGTAGCGATAACATCAGTGATTGCACTTCATCTAGTATTAGCTGTAATATGATGGATAAATGGTACCAATTGGAAAAGAATCCTATGTATCAACGAGAAGCAGTAATGCTAAAAGGTGGAAATGACGATGCTGACCGTCCTCTTGATGAAATCACCTCGGACAGTGACTTGGCCTTATCGGAAAGTAATCAAGGTAAAGAGAAAGAAGTATCGAAACATATACATCAAGTGAAAGAAGGACCTAGTAATTGGACTTGTAGGAGTCATCAACCAAGAATCCTTCTGGATGAAGCCTCTGCAACAAAAGATGATGAAAGTCATTCATTGGAATCACAAGGAAAAGAATCGAACCATAGTGAAAAGATAAGTAATATGCTCGATGGCCTGTCTGAAAGTGGCTTAAGGTTAAACAATTTATTAAAGACTTGTACTACAGATCAACAAGATCAATTAAAACAAATGAATCAAGAAAGAAGAAAGAATGAGGATACCAAAACGATTAAAGCTGCAAAAGATACGGATGTTTCTTCCATAGATTTTACAGAAAGTCTATCAAAAGTAGAAGGAAAGATGTCAGGTAAAAAAAGTAATAGGAAAGAAAAGGTGAAATCGACAGGTAGTGACATTCTAGTCCTGCGTTCAGAGGATCTGGTTTCTTCTAGTGTATCCACTTCAGATGTTGACATTTCTTCAAAGAGGAATATGGATGCTATCTCTAGTGGAACAGTTGATGTTCTCAGTACGAATAACGATAGCTTAAAGGCTATTGCTGACTACGTTAAAGCAGCAGATCAAGAATGTTTACAACCTGCGATACATATCACCAAAGATATTACAGACAGGATGGAAGAAGCAAAAAATAAATTGAAAACCGTTTTCGAAGATATCGAAAGATTGGCAGGCACGATTCCTTTACCAAAGGATTTGCCAGAAAGATTACAGGTTGATTTAAACTTGAGTGCAAGTTCTTGCGGATCGCAGGATAGACTCGATACTTCTCTAGGAGAAGACACAATAGAAGCATTATGTCCAGTAAAAGATTTAGGACTGACTGCGGATTCAATACATCTCGAAACAAGTGCATCGCGTGAAAGTTGCAGAAACGTAGAGTCGGTGACATGCAAAGAGAGCACATCTTCGACTCAACCCTCTGCTGCCAAACCCAAAGATACCATTCGGTTCAAAACGTCCGAATCAGCAAAGGACTTTGCAGAGCATGCTGAAGTAAAACCAATATCTCCGGAAGTTACGGAAACTCCACCTAATAGTTGGTCTCCAGAAATCATGGACTCTGGTTACCCAAATTCAGCGTCAGCTCAGGACATGACTCCAGAGTATGACCTGTCTAGCATAGGTATCGACAGGATATCAGACTCCGAATCACCAATTGCAGCTGAAATGCCTCGATTGGGCTTCGCAGAGTTAGCAGAAGTGGAGAACGGAGACCTGGCAAACAATAATAGAGATGGGGAAGGTAATAATGTTATGGCAGCAGAAGCCAATGACGATTTCGAAGACCTCCAACCACTTATAGATGTCCTCGAGAATGACATGGAGAATGAAAATGATATTTATGTTTTGGAAAACGGGTTTCCTCTGTGGTTACTTAGAATACTGGTAATGGCCAATCCCATCGATGCGGATGGTGGTCCAGAATTTGAACGAGCCGGTGAAGAAGCAGCAGGTAACGATGGTTTCTGTCAGTAATGTTATCTCTCATCTAAAAAACCTGAAAGTAAATCCTTACGCTTAACCATTTGAAAATTTCAACAAGAAGTCTTAACTACGAATCATTTATTTGATCAAAACTTATTAGGCTCCAATAAATTAGATTCACCATGTAACATAATTGTTTATAATCAAGAGTCGGGGTAGTGGCTCGGACAAGTTCATGGCTGCTCTTTTTTATTTTTGCACCAAAGGTGGTTTTTATTGGGATATAAAACACAGGAGAATATTTAAGAAAGAATTTAAAGGAACAATGCAAATATCATTCGATATATTTATAAGTTGACCTTCGTAAAAAGTATTTATTATAAAAGAATTTTATACGAATATGTGAAATACTTATAGGTTTTGAATAGTTCATTAACATATTAGTATTTTGGGTGTTCAATCAATTGGTGTGTACAATGAAGTATAATTCATTAGTACAAATGTTTATGTTTATTTATTAGGTGGCGATGCACCCATTATGCATATAGATTCAGACGAGGGTTTTGACAGTAGTTCATCGGAAGATGACAGCGACGATGAGATTGGCGATGACATCGTAAATCCACAAGGTGTCAATGAAATCGAAGACGCAGACGATGTCACCACGCAGTCAAGTGATGTTACCGAAAACGAGAGTTTAGGAAGTCTTAGAAGAGACTGGAGGGCTGGGGGAGATCCATGAATGATTTAACGAATCTTTTTAAAATCAGAGGCACGTACGGAAGACACGAAAGAAAATTGAAAAGCTAAAATAATGTATTGGGTTAATTTTGAAATATCATTTCGACAGGTCTAATCACCCGATGAGCTACGCTCGCCGGATGCTTCGCATTCCAAAGAATGCACATCTTTTGAGAAATCATCGACAACTTACATAAATAACTGATTGACACTTATCTATTCATACATCTTCGACGAAGACAAGGTGGATTTAATTTTAGTTTGGCAGTATGAATACATGTCATCAAAGTAAATGTCACAAGTGATTTGAGACTCTAAAATAAGAGCTTCAAAGTAAGCTATTCAGTTATTCAACCAGTGAGAACTGGCATTAACTTCTGACATGCCGAAGATCTGTTGACGTATCGTTATTTTTGCAATTCGCCGAATTTTGAAACTGCGCATACTGTTAAGAAATTAAGAGATAAATATCACAATAGATTCTGTATTTTTTCTTACGACAGTCGTGTTTCAGTATCTCTCTTTTTTTTATTATTATTTATATCCTCTCGTAGACGTTTTATAGATACACAGTTTAACTATCGTAATTTGCCAAAGTTTATCGGCTCGTTATTTCTTGGTGTAAATGCGATTTGTGTTCTGTTAATGAAATCGTTCATTCGCGCAAGAAGGTTTACTTATGTTGAGATATGTTTTTAGAAACACTTAGATTAATGCGTGTAAAATGTTCTAAGACTGAAACTGCATATCGTTCCGCTTACGAAATGATATGAAGACTTTCCACAAATAAATAGTTGTTTTAGGGGATTTCCTCGCATTTCTACCCTCGCACACAAAACAAATATAGAAGGGTTTAATTGAAAAAGAATATTCTGAATTGAAAGCCTACGCGATTCCTTTCGGCACAAATATTTACAGTATTTCAAATGAAATTATCATTATAGATGGCATTAGCTTTTTAAAGACTGACAGAAGTTTTTGTAATAGTTCTTTTTAGTATCGTCCCAGGAGTTTAAGAATTAAATTCCTACTGACCACCTCTAATCCTATGTAAAGTTATAGTTATAGCATTAGTATTAATAGGAGTAGATCATGATCGAGGTAAATTAAAACAGCAATTCGGTATCTTTCTTTATTTCAATAAGAGTGGAATGAAATTACAGGATGTACAATGTTACACTTGCAGGGAACGTAACTCTAAGTCTTTACACGACCGATTAATAGCCAGTTGAATGAACCTTATCCTTTCTCTTTATTATTTACAGAAAGTGTTCGCCTTCAGCATCTGTCAATTGGGAGACTTTACATTGACCACCACGAGCTTCCACAGTTTTTAAATAATAACGGCGTCAAACCAATTTCGCAGCCAATGTGCGGTCATTAAAAGAATCACCTAAAGTTGTAGCAGGGACGGTGGAAGAAATGTTTGAAAATTAAATTCCGGATCGTCGAGCCGCGATTTTTACAGTCTATCCGCTGATAAATCATGACGATCACGAACGAATTCCAAATTCCCTAATTAACTGTACACTCTACACATTAAAATAAGTAACCATCCAAATTGAGAGCGAACTATAAACTTTAATGGGGGGAGAAATCTCTGTTCTACCACTAATCCTGCTTCGTATAACAATGGCAAAAAAAACAAAGTGTCAAAATGTGAGAAACATATCCTAAGAAACATTATTGCCAGTTCGAGCGTATATAAACGCAAAAACAATTGAATGACAAAACTAGCACACCTTGGTTCTAACCCCTTGCCTTGTAAAGAGTAATACTCGTGTCGAGTAACGTTTCAAATTCAATCGTGGGAAAAGTCATTGGGCAAGGGGTTAAAGTCTAGTTATTTAATTTTACGAACATTGCGAGTCTGTGTCGAGGCACTTTCAACGTGGTATGTCATTGTCAACGCTGTTGCGCTCGTCTTGCAATACCCTTTCCGTAAAATTTCAATTTTCACGATTTCCTCTTTCGTACCCTTACGATAACAAAGCGCTCTTTACATTTACGACCTAAGGAGCGACTTCGGTGCAAAACGGAACCTTAAAGTACGCACTGTCCCTCTGTCTAAAAATAAGTTACGTACCGGTATGACGTGTTCTGCAAAATTACATGCGCGCCTAGTATCTTTTATTCTACAACTCATGCCTTCCATTTACCACCATACCAAAAATATCGCTCGGAGATAAATACATTTTGGACAGTGCACGATAATGACCTTCGCCTGAGGTTCGCTTTCTAGTCGTGACGCCGACCTTTGGGTCTAGCTGTGTTTCAAAATCGGTCTAAAATCTCCTCTATTGATCCTTGTCAAATCACCCAGGCTAATAGTGCACAGGAGAAAATGTATCAGCTCGGTCTAATATGGAATGTGAACCCTAGAGCCCTTCCATGCAAAACAAGGCGGTACAAAAAGTTAACTAAATAATGTACTCTTAGTCGTTACTATTCCGCCGTGTACCGTTGGACATGATAGAATTGTGGCGGATACTCGTACGGTTAATTACCTACGTCCTTATGACGAGATCACGTTGCATCGTTTATGTAAGACTTGCGCGTCTTGAATCAGCCATTTACTCGCAAAATTCGCGGAAATCATTCTTCTAAGGTTTATTCCCGCGTCCTCGTTACGCGGATGTGGACATTGTAGCTAACAAGATCTCTGTACAACGTCTTGGGTGTCTTATATCATTCAATGACAAGATTCCGATTGTATCGCTCAATTAATCGGGTTTAGTCTGCTGTATGGTTCATATTCCTACGTCCTTGCGATACGGATGTGGACAGAGAAAGCTGGAACTGGCGAACGTATCGTAGATCTGTGATCGACGTCGTCGGGCTCGTGACGAGCTTCGTTCTTCCTAGCTTTCTTAGACTAGTTTCGTACAAAACGCAGCGTATGCATTTAGAACTTGATCCTCCTGGATCGTGGAAATTTTCAGTCTCGCACATGCCCATTCAAAGGAGATTCCTCTTATCCTCCAATTTGTCAAGCGGCGCGTGAAACTTTCGGTATCACAGGATAACCTGTTGAGGATATAAATTACGTCGTCGATCGGATATACCGGTGGATCCCTGCGAATAATGATGTCTTTTTCGTTGCTTCTTAAAAGCCGAAACTTTCAAATGCCTCCTATTACGTAATTATATTTGCAATTAGACATCTCCAAGCGTGAATCTCTGCCCTCGCTGGCACGTTTACATAATTTAACCTTACGTGAAAATTTTCCTTCGAATTGATCATTCCGTTATCATCTCTTCCCGTTCAATTAAATTGAAATCTTCAGAAGTTATGGTTTTTTCCTTTTTTTTTTTTTTTTTAAAGGACGGCGAGAAGACGGTTCTTATTTCTGGAATCCACCGCTACGTTTACGTGTCTTTGATCTGTCTTATAAAAAGGGGCTAAAGGAACGGGCTTAAAAGCTACATCGCGGTTTGGTGTACGACGTCCGTACGAACGAGGACTCCGTATAAACGGAATATACTTGTAAAACGTAACAAAAGTGTCTCCTTAAGAACTAATGTCTTCCGGTAATGTCGACTCCGTCGCGGGGTCGAAAATTCGCATCGATTGCGATCCGTGAGACGCGAGGACAAAACTTGTTTAGCAGTATGCCTTACAACATTACGCTCAGGCTCGGGCACGCAAATACACGGCTTCGTGTCCTAACAGAAATCCTTCTCCAAGATGACGACCTTCTGGTTCCTCTTCTAGAGTTCTCGAGGAATTCCCTGTCCGGTCAAATGTTCCCTGTTCCGGGAGTCTCCTTTCGGTTTTGCTTCGGCTTCCTTCTCACGCTTCTCCCTTAACTCTCATCTACGTTTCCGGGGGTCTGTCGACGTACCTCTTCTGCTGGGAAATTCGCCGTATCACACGGCTTCCTTAAGACTGTCGCGACTCTGCGAATGTATCGTGTGTCTCATCTCTCCCCCGGGAGCGCTATCTCGTCTCAAGACTCCAGGGGCCATTGCTTCCCGTTTATTGGTAGCCTCTTTTATACTTGACAAGGTTTTACTGAGCCAGGGCCAGCTATTCCTCGCAGCCTGCAGTTCCGATGCAGTTGCGTGCAATTGATGTGTCAGGTCCTGGGAATAAGACATAGCGTTAAGCAAGAATTTCGTGTCGACCTAGATAATTCGGTTACAATCTTTCGAAAGAATTATCCAGGTTTACAGTAAATTAGTAGGAAAAGAATCGGATGATCAATTAACCCTTTGCACTCGAGGTCTTTTTGGCCCGGACGATCCAGCAACTCGAGACGATTTCCTGCATACTTGGGAAATTTCATCCAGCTAACTTAAAATGATATCACATACAAATTAACGTATAAAACTATTATATTTTAATATTCTATGTATCTCTACACGTGAAAGAAGAAAATTTGTTAAATATTAACCCTTTTAGTGCCGGAGGCCGATATATCGGCCCTCGCTGCACTGGCGAAAAGTGCCAGAGCCGATATATCGGCCCGCACCTTGTAGCGCTTTACTATTCGCTTTGCGAGAGATCTCTATCTCAAAATAAATTTATAATACGTTATAAATAGTCTAATTTCATTACGAGAGAATTAAAATAACAATACAACAGCACCTATAACAACCTATAACGCTGCACTGGCGAAAAGTGCCAGAGCCGATATATCGGCCCGCACCTTGTAGCGCTTTACTATTCGCTTTGCGAGAGATCTCTATCTCAAAATAAATTTATAATACGTTATAAATAGTCTAATTTCATTACGAGAGAATTAAAATAACAATACAACAACACCTATAACAACCTATAACCTACAACAATTACTTGTTTCGGATGAGATAATCCGTCCGGCGCCTACCATGTGCCTTGGAGTTATTTTTTATGTTTCTTGTGCAATATCACTTATTTTGTTAAAAAATATATTGGAAATTTAAAGTATATACTTTGCAATAAACGGTCTATATAAATTTATGATAAAAAGATGACATTTCCTACGTGCAATTATGTTTTGAAACAGAGAACTCAATTTTTCTTTTTTTTTTATCACATATACCTTTGTTATTTATGTAATTTTCAATGAATATAGAAAAATTAGCGTCGCTGTTTTATTCTCTATTTTGTCCTTAATACCCTGCTTTTTGAATTATGTAAATATTGCTTTTCGTTTGGTTTTTATGAGCCTTTTTCCACATCCTAGTAAAATCGTAAAATTCGGCCGGTTATCTTCGCATAAGTACCTCTTTTTCGCCCGGTACTAAAAGGGTTAAGGACTGTGTTGTTGCTTTGTACGGTATTTTATAAAACAATCGCTAAGGTGCATCCTCGACTTGTCGGGCCAATTATTGCAGTAATAAGTTGTTTGATGTCTTCCGCCGGGCTTATTTCGTTGAGAGCAAACCTTCTTAACTCCTGTTAGAATGACATGTAGCTTTCCAGTCGATCGAATTTCGTCGAAACTGGAGGTCGAAGTAGAAGCTCGATCACGAGTCTGGAGTGGAATTCTTTTTTTTTTTATCAGACATGGCAACTTATTTGTTAGGATCGTCGCAGTTAAATAGCAAGCGGTATCATTCTACCCTTCTTCAAATTGTACAAACATATGTATACTTTGTTGTCAATCGGCTTTTCGCATCAAACGAAATGATGACCGAAAGTTACCCCTCGAGTTGCCGCATCGGACCAAGGGGTGACTGAGAGCACCTCTCGAGTGCAAAGGGTTAACATGCCGTAACGTTATATAAGTATACTTATGCCACTTAGATACTACGAGCAATAACATCTTATCTCCCTTATCGTTATTTATCGGATCGAGATACGACAATGTAATTTTCAAATTTTCGAATTAACACTATTTCTACCACGATTTTGTGTATACCTATTTCGACCAAAAGGTTTTGATGAGCTGGAGGAAAATGACACCGCTAAATAAATTTAACAATTATTATACGAAGACTCAAAACATTAATTGAGAAGAGATTATTAAACTTTGAAAATAATTTCATGTTAAAATTTTAAAAGGTGTCTTTTGACACCTTTGGTAGAAATAGTGTTAAGGTGATGTGAAAGTGGCATCTTAAGGCTCAATCGTTCATGAAATTTTTCTACGAACTGGCCTTACCGAATCGTATCAAATTTTACAGCCTGAGCAGGAAGACCATAAGGAAGGTCCTGACATCCGTGAAATTTCATTTTATATAAACAATTTTTAAAATGCCTATATACAAATTTATAAAAAATTGAAATTTCATGTCAGGACTTTCCTTCTAGCCTCCATATTTACCCTGCAAAGTTTCAAATTAATTGGTATACTTAATTTGATGAAAAGTTTCATGAACGAGACTTCTTTGACGCCACTTTCCCGTCACCTTAATCATCAGGGTGAACAATAGATGTGGAGACAAAAATTGAGACACAATAAACAGCGGCAAGCGGCTATTTCTAAGATCAATCTCGATGTTAAAATGTAAAATCGATGTTTGTTAATCTCTTGAAGGTCCTAACGCTGAAAAAGCTGGGCAGAGCCGTACAGCTCTGTTCAACTTTAACTCACTTGATTTCTACATTCGGCCTCGACGTGCATCAACTTGGTCTGGGCGAGTTCGAGCTCTAATTCGCGAACTCTTTCTTGGGCTCTGTGCAACATGGGATCGATTCTGGTTTCCAGCGGGTGGGAGATCTCTGCCAACACAGCTGGGCCATCCGACAAAAAGATTCGGCATTTCTCGCATTTCGATACCTTCCCCTAAAAGAGATACCTTTTTGAGTAATCCGAGGTTTGCCGACGTATCCGAATTTAATTGAAAGATACGCGGACAATGTACAAACCCTTAAATCGCCCAGGCTCGCCTTCAGAGCATGGTAGTCGTCCTCCAAACGTTGGCAAATCTACACATACGACGGTAAATATGTACAGCACTCAAGCATTAAAAAATCTTTCCACGCTCCCATCTCTACCCACAGAACACTCTAATATAACTGGTTAGGTAAATGTTACATTTTCGAAACTAACGTGTTATGTAGCATAAAAGTAACATCGAAGTAAGATATTTGTTATTATTTCCCCCTCAATAAGGTAACATGTTATATTAATGTTATAAGTTCAGTTACCTTAAAATAATATTAATTTTTCAAACATTTAATAANGTAACTTTGTTACTCTTATCATACATTATATTACTGTCCTGATATTACTGTATATATGCAGCACATATTTGTAACAAAACAGAACTACATCGGTGCTAACTGTCATCTATTTTATTACATTATCGTCATTGTCATAATTCATCGTCAAATGTCATAAGATTAATATATATGTTATATTTTGTTTACTACTCGTTTGAAAAAATGTGTTTTAATTGGTACTCCCACTGAACACTGTTATATAACTGTGAGATAAATGTTACATTACCGAAGCTAACGTGTTATGTAGCATAAAAGTGACAGGAAAGTTAGATGTTTGTTATTATTTCCCACTCAGTAAGGTAACATGTTATGTAACATGTTATATTAATGTTATAAGTTCAGTTACCTTAAAGTAATATTAATTTTTCAAAGATTGAATAAAAAATAATGCAATTTTATAACAAATTACGTAATTTTTATTTTGTAATTTTTTGTGGCACTTGGCAATAGTTAGGTACTATATAATAAATCAGACATTAAATGAAATTATGTGAATGATAAACTATCTGATTTCATTTAAAAGACTATGATTTCATTCAACTAGCAAACAATTACTGATAATGTGCGTGCGAGTACGAATTAAAACACATTTTTTCATACGAGTAGCAAACAAAATATGACATATATTAATCTTATGCCATTTGACGATGAGTTATGACAATGACTATGATGTAATAAAATAGATGACAGCACCGATGTAGTTCTGTTTTGTTACAAATATGTGCTGCATATATACAGTAATATCAGGACAGTAATATAATGTATGATAAGAGTAACAAAGTTACGCTATATTTATATAGATATGATAGTAGCAAATGTTATGTAACCTGTTAGTTCCATGTTAGATAATTGCTAAGTTACTGTATTGTAAGCAATGTTATTTAACTAGTTAGCTCTATGTTACGTAACTGTTAGGTTATTACATTGTAACAAACGTTACGTTATTTGTTAGTTTTAAGTTACGTAACTGTTAGGTTTGGTGTTCAGTGGGTAGATGAGCTATAATCTGAAGGTGTCCAGGATTTTCGAATTCTAGAAAACTCTGAATATCGGTTTAGTATAATTCTTTTCTCAAGATCCTTATTTGATATCTTTTAATGTCTTATCTCTAATAACATTTTACCTGCTTATATTCGGCGATGATAACTCCACTTCGCTTGCTTTCAGCATCTGCCCTGACAACTTCCTTCTGGAGTATTTCCTTCACTTGAACCAACTCGGCCTCCAACCGTTGCTTTTCCTCTTCGTTCCTGGCAACGGTTCCTCGTAGCTGCTCAACTTCGTTGCTGTACTCGTCGGCATTCTCCTGAGCCTCTGCGTGAAAACGAGACATTTCTTATTTATTTATTAACTTACGGTTCTTCAGTTTAAATGCCGTTGCGCGTTTGCGACACTGTGGTGCGCATCAAAGGACCCCCTCGGAAATATCTCCACATATTTTTATTGCATTTCATTTGTCTTTGAAATTTGTATAAAATCTGAAATCATTGATTTCAACAAGATGAAGGCACTAGTTTTGTTTGCCGTGAAAAAAAAAAAAGAAGAATAGTATTAAATCCTGCCCGTTTATATTTTCGGGACACATGTCATCTCGGGAAGCAGATTGCTCTTGTCGCATTATATCAGCAATGTATCGCTATCGCTTGAAGGCCACGAGTATTTTTTATTTCGTTTTCATTTAACTGCGAAGGTTTTCAACGGGGCAACAAATGTGAAGGGATTAAAATGAATTCAAAATAAAATACTTGTCTGACGTATTGGCGAAGCATCTGGACAAAAAATTGTCAAATGTTGTACTACAAATTTTTCATTTGTCCAATCCTCCCGATGCGACTTTTAGTAATGACGTTAAGAATCTCCAGACTTTCTGTTATACAATAAATCTCTTTACAATTGGTTATTCAATAAGAACGACCCAACGGGCAAAAGAAAACGTTAGTATTTTCGTCTCGTACATTCTGCATTTTTTTGCAACGTGGATTACCCCAGCAAGTGCTTAAATGATATTGCTACAACCCAACTAGAAATCTCTGGGATTAAAAATAAATACGTATTATATATCCACAGTGATACAAATATTAAAAAAAAATAAAAAATGTAGATACGTATCGCTACGTAAAGAGAAAAGACTTATTCCTCCGCATGATACTCGTTACGTGGCTCATGCTCATGACACTTCGTAAAAATGAAAATCAGACGTGTCAAGTGTTACTGAACGATCAAAAAATATTGCCACTACCCACCTCGAAATCTCTACGTATAAAGATAAAGACGTATTATATCCAGTGATACGGATTAAAAGAAAAAAAAAGAAAAATAATAAATACAGAAACATATCACTACGTAAACAGGAAAGGCTCACTCTTCCGCGTGATTCTCGTTGCGTGGCTCATGCTCATGACACTTTGGTGACATTAAAAGCAAACGTATCGAGTGTTACTGAACGATCGCCGAACACATTGCCGTTGCAGACACGGCTGCTACAAGCTATTGCGAAATGCATATTGGCCCACTTTAAACTGCCCGTACAGCTATCGAGGAATATATCTAGCATGCAAGCCCGAGAGTAAACAGAATGACCGGTTACACGCCGAGATGTTAGAATTGAACCCGTGCATAACGAGTACGTAAAATCGGGTTCTACGCGTTAACGCTAACAAGCGAGGCAATTCTCCTGTGGGGGTGTTTAAAGAATACATAATCAGACAACAACGACTATTCGGAACGTGGGGGTAATGTCACTAAAGGGTTTCGCCCAAGATGCATCATGCACTTCCATAGGCAGAGCGGGGAGAGTGAATCCCAAAGCAGCGGAGGACTTGATACAAGTGGACACGGGACAGCGGGACGAATAGACAAGGGATTGGTCAAAATAACTTATAAGGTATTCTAAACGGACTGCTTTTATTTTCCACAACAAGTCGTAATAAATAATGCGTATAAACAAATGAGGGATACAAATTCGGTGACGACAATGCGGGAGAAAATAAACAGACTAAGCACGTGTCGATTGACGCGCCTACCCTCTTCTCGCGTAATTGTTAATAACTACTACCACTACTGTATCACACTGTCACAAAAATCTCGAGTACGTATATGGGTTCTCAGAAACAGGAAAGGTGTTTCGCTTGGACCTTGGTACGGTTAAATTGCGGGAAAAAATGCCGCCTAGAAACTCCCGCTGTACGCTCGGGCGTTTAAGAAGTTTAACGTTAAAAGACGCGGGTAATGTTATCGTATAATTACTTAGCCGACATTCATGGCACTATTGTGGATACGAGGCACATACACGAAGTAGAAGGGGCCTCCTCTTTGGAGATTATTTCTCGCCTTACCGACGGTTCCCGTTAAACTTTTACTATTTGACTTTGTTCATTTAACTGAGTTCTGTATTTTATATATATATTTTTTTTATTTTGCTCGGCGGTTATTTGACGATGTCCCCTGTCCTCCAGAAAGCGTGACCAATGTCGCTTCCCGAGACGTGTTCTGGAAAACGTTTTCCTGTTTCTCAGTAAAAGCGAATGTCATGGTTCTCGCCACTGTAAAGGGCATTTCTTTTTTTAGTTTAGCTTTATCATCAGCAACGACCATCACCTAGACTCAAGAAGGCAGTCCAAAGGGAAAGACGTAGTGGCGATTTTTTGTTCGATCTACCGCTCTACGTGTGGCCAGCATTGGTATCCAAAAACGGTCCAGTACTTGAAAGCGATTAGCAATCAGAATAATATTTAGTCTAAAGGACTAGAACGCTCACCCGGTCCTATCAAAGCATGGGAAATTACTGCGTGCATGCTCCAAGGAAAGGGACTTGATTCAACGAAATGCATGTGGATGAAAGGAAGAACACTGGACCTTACTTCAAATACTATTACATGCTTCACTTTGCATCTTTTCCTTCAGACAAATATATCTCATATTATTACTTTTTTTTTTTTCTAATTTTTACTTTCCTGTCGAATAAATTCATTTTTTAGAATAACAAATAAAATCTATACTTGAACAATCGAACCAAGATATTTTTTTTAAATAACGATTCGAATATTGAGTGCCATTATAATAAAGATAAGCTTTGAAATGAAACCGAAATAAATTGAGTTTGACATTAAAATCTGATTAGTCAACTAACGTGCTATGATTTTGATAGTTTTAACTATCTCATTACTTGATCATTGCGCATTTGGTTGAATCGATCATGTCTTTCTCAAAGTGCATTAATAGAAACAGAGAAATCTAATAATTTTTAGAGATAGTACTATCTTACGGACGGTACTCTAAATCGATAACGATACATAGATACTTGTATTCGACGTTATATAAATGACTAGCACCTTTTATATACTCGATGTCAACGCATTATCATATGTTTTCCTTATGTGACATGTAAAATCTACAGAAAAACGTTCGATGCAAGTACCATATTCGTTTACCGATATGTTGTACAAAGAAGAAAATTAGTAATTCTACAATTGTTAAGAACTCTACATAGGTATCTACTATTTACAGTAGAACTACATTCGGAAGTTTGTTTCCTTCTAATTTCTACATTACTTTCCTTTTTCCATTCCAAGAACAATAATGCTTTTTGACACTGAAAATGTAGTGAGAAAAAGCGGCCGCCGAACATTACTGTACAAAGGAGTCACAACCAGTAGAGAAATTTTCCCATATAACAAGACAGTGCGGCAACTATATAGTGAGAAGTAACTAGAACTGGTTGTCAAGAGGCAATGTTAGAAACGCACACTTCAAACGTAGAAGATGAAGTTACCTTTCAGCGTCATAAACTCGGCCTCGTACTTCTTCAACTTCTTCAGCGTCACGGAGCAAGCCAGTTTCATGACATAGCGTGAGATCTCCTCGCTGCGACAACGCTTCGGCAAGTGCACTCGAAAATATTTCAGAATGCTCTCAAAATCCAGTTGTAAGAGTTCTTTCTTACAGAGCTAAAATCAAGGAATTATAGAAAGGTTAGTTAAAAGGTAGATGATACATAATGTATTCTGCATGACTGAAAAAACTATTCTTACCATAAGAAGTGCGAGGGCTACTTGAAACAAGGTGTCAAGACCTTGTAAAAGGAATACGTCCAGGATATGAAATACGAGATATAATGGAAATCTGGCTGTGAATAAGGTGAGGAACCACTGTGCGGCGAACATGTGCGTTTCGACCCCGCGATCGCAGAAATGCTTGTAAAGTTCCGGCAGTTGATCCTAAAACGAGGAATTTCTGGGTCAAGTATCCTGGGAATTCTGGAATTGGGTGCAATGGATCGATGTACTGACCTCCATCAATCGATTAAGCTGATAAAACCGCATGTGTAGATTATCAAACCGATCCTTATATAAATCTCGTAACCCATAGTCATACATCAGTTTAACCAGGACGCAAAACGCTTGTTCTTCGGGCATCTGCACAAAATCGTTAACGTATCCCTCGTTACCATTGATGCGATTATTTAAACAGAGTGGCCATACTTGTAAATATATATACTGATTAAGTAAAAAAATTGAATGAATACGTATTCAATTTTTAAGGTTCAGAAACCAATTTCATCGTTACATTGCTAAAGTATTTAAGAAGTAATTACAACTTTCTTTTCATTTGTTTGTTAGAATCTATCATTTCTTTTTTAAGGTTGACCACCCTGTTTCAATCACGTACCGATAGAACCGAAAGTACTCACGTGAAGTAATAAACTGGCTACTAAAAAACTGAGGCCCTGGCAATACCCAACCTCCTCATCGTGAACCGCATACGCTTTATTTATTCTGTACAACGAGTCTTGCCCCAAACCGCCGGTTTCTTTGAAGAAGTCGTGTGCCGGAAATGTTCTGTTAATGTCTCTGAGAATGACGCTCTCACAGCTGCTCTCCTGCTTAAAGTGAATTACTTAATTTGATTCACAGCACAAATAAATACTAAGAAATAACTCCCCACGTACCTTCGTGATTAGTGTTCGGTACTTGTCCATCATGTCTTGTGAGTTATCACAATTGCTGAGTCTCTGCCATACTTCCCCTCTGAGTGCTTCGGGGATCCCCTGCTTTGTTAATTTAACAAGAAGCTTGGGACGTTGTTCGTTAACTTGCCAGCTATCCAAAACCTCGGCCCAGCTGGCTAACTCATCTGCTGAACAATCTTTGGAAACTTCTCCCGTACCGCTCAGCATAGGCTCGTCGCCATCTGCTAATGAAGCAATAAAACGATCTTTGAGAATATATTAAACTAACAGCAAATTTTGGAAATATTTGTCGAACGTAATTTAACGGTATTAACACTTTTTAAGAAAACAGAAATATAATAAATTAGAAATTATAGTTCTGTGCCTGAGTCAATCTCTTCCTTTGGTGTAAGAGTATCGATGCTTGTCAATGATGGAGATCTGATTAGCGAAGCTAAGTTTAAAGCAAGGTTCAATCGATTTCTATCCAGCTCGCCTGAAGTCTCAATGCTCTGCACCTCGTAATGAATTTCTGAGCCATCGCCTGATATAATCTGTCAGATTAATACCATATTTTATTAAATTAATTCCTTGTCGATTAGAGTAATTCATTTTCAATAAACCTGTACCTCTTTTGAATTGAGATAAAATTGTTGCACCAGGCTCCTCTTAGTAATGTACCAAAATCTCTCGTTTTGTGGGAAGACCTTGACAGATGTCTCAATCACGAATCTTACAGGTTCTCGAATACCACGAATGACTAAATCGACCGCCACTGTCATGAACATTTTATCCTCTCTCGGTGTCTCTACATTGAGGGCATCTAATGCTGGATCAGCAGGATCCCATCGGCCACAAATATTGTAGCACTGTCTCTCTTGAACTATCGGACCTGGATTAACTTGCTGCAAATGACAAGATGAAAAGTAACTCAATCGTTATATTTGCATTACGTTAAGACGTGAAAAACGTATAGTAATCTTACCATTTCCAGCAATCTCATATCACTATGTTTGACATTTCGTCCAGGACTGACAAGAACTCCAAAACACCGTTCAACTTCTAAAGCAATTCCTCCTTCCTTGCTAGATACTTGTTGAATGCTTAGACATACTTGCTTTGTTACGTTACTTCTAAATTTGAAACAATTCCTATCTTTGGGAACTGTACAGAAAGTTCCCTTTCCATCTTCTTCTTTAATCTCCATGGTGACTTCAAATATAAAAACGCGGGAATTAATTTTCTCATTGCCACTGTTGAATCCATTGAAATCGCTCCCAGTCAAAGAACTTGTCATAGACCGTGGAATCCTTTGGAAAGCTTTGGCGAAGCAAGCAGACACTTGCCCTACCTACATCGGTGAGATATAAATATTAAAATTGAATTAAAGATTTTAAAGCAAGAAGACTAACTGAACTCACAGCTTCAGGAATGTTGCACCTAAAGACATGACATTGGAATATAGCAGATTCCAAAGTATCACCATGAGACCAGGTGAAGGCAAAGCACGCTGAACAAGGCCCGCCGTTTTCACCCCGTGCATAGAACAAAATTCGTTGCACCTCATAGTGAGCTATCGCTTGCTGAGTTATGGCATCGTACAAACTAAAGGAAAATAACAGTATTGTTAAAACAATTTTATTTTATTATTTATAGTTACACTTACATAACTCCACCCTGAGAACTGTTAGGCACCGAGACAGACACTTTAACTCCAATGTTCAGTGATTGCTCTGCATTTAATATGTTCATATTACGCTGAATCTCATATTCTGACTTTGGTGCATTTATGGCAGCTGCTCCCAAATAAGTAACACCATTGAATATTGTGCATTCCTGATGAACATCTGATATCGTGCTCAATTCTGAAAAATATAAGAACATAGAGGAATGTAAAAAATAGAAATATTGAAACTTTTCATCCTTTAGTGACTTACCAGCTTCGTTACAATCGTCTGGTTTCATTATGTCTTGCTTCTCCGAAGTGAGAGGACATGGCGTTGTGTCATAAAATTGACTTTGTCCAACTTTTTGTATTTTCGAATTCATTTGATGGCTACCACCAATGCAACCAATTATCTTAGTTTCTCCTCCACCTTCCATTTTGGTATCCTCTCTTAGTACCTATAACATTGACATGTAAAAGAATCTACACTTTAAATACCAGTCGCTTGCGATATATAACTCACAACATACCTCTCGAAGATTGTTCTGAAGGTCTTCGAGATTGCCGTTATTGGCGATTTTCAGCATAGGTAGTTCCAATTGCGTCTGTTGTTGCTTACCGTTTCCTTTTACACTCACAAACTCATATTCGTCACTTGTCGCCACTGATTCCATCGATTTTACGCTTATGCTATCCTCCATAACTATTTCTAAGAGCACATTATTTAATGTAATTGTTTGTCTTGGTATCATATATTAATACATAAAAGACAATTACTAAGATAAAGGTTTTCAATTATCACAAGTATTGAAATCTACAAAGTAAACCTTACATTTTCTACATAGGACAATATTTGCCTTTATAGGCCATGGAGCAAAAATAATCACAGTTTATATAATTCAGCCAATAAATGAATGCACTTCTACTGATGTTTATAAACACAATCAATAGATGGTATGTTATGTAATATGGAACCTCCATGGCATGCTTACAAAATATAACCGATATTCAAAAATCTACAAGAATGTCTCCATATCGTCTGCAACGAAAGAACAAGAGACGCTAGTGTAGAACCTCTGATTGCAGATTGACCTATACTCTCCCTGCATTTAGATTCAGAAAAACAAGCTATCTCTGTACTAGAACCTCCCTCTGGATTCAACTAAAACAACAAGTAAGAAGATACTCTGATAAACAATACAAGCGTTATTTTTAAGACTGAATATTTCAAGTTATTTGTCTTAGTGCGTTCAAGTTATACTTTTATCAGTGACTAATTTCCTGTAAGCAGGAATATACAAAGAATTAAATGCAGTATCAACTTTACCATAAAATCTATGTTTATCATTATACTAAATAAGTCAATGACTAGTTTACCATCAACTGTATTTTAAATTACCCAGACAACAGAAAATATTATATTATTAAGATAGAGACAGTAGCCTAACTTCAAGATTGACATGCATGTGTATTATTTTTAAAATAAAGCTTTGTTTTGTATGTGTTAAAAAATGTACACTTCTGAAAACTACTAAGAGATAGGTCTTTAGCAAGGGTAGTCTTTAGCAATCCGACTAAAATTGTCAATCCCATTTGAAAAAAACAGGGTAGGATATTCTGATCGGTTCTATCCGTGATAACTTGGCATTTTCTATATTCCACCAAAATATTATATCGTGATAAGTATATTCTCATCCAATTTACTACAAATACATCTTTTCTCTCTAGCTTTAATTAATAAATACTTTTTCAAAAGATTTAAATATACCTACATTGTGATACTCTAGGTAAACCAGACTTTTTAAGCATGTCCAAGAATAAATAATTTAATTTCTCTAGCTATCGGAAAGTTTATATTCACACAGAGTACAATTTAGAATCTCCAATGACAGAAACCATACTCTTTTAAATCACAGTAAATCGAATGAAATTTGTGAATGAAACGTCATTGCCAAACTTTTTAAAAATTATAATAGGCCTCTTAGAAAGTTATAAATTACCAAACAGACTTGTTAGTAATTCATTTGAATGTGCATTACCCTATCCTGCTCTAAGCACACATATTAATCAAAACAATTCAAGGACTCGACTACCCCAAAACACACTGAAAAGTAACTCTTTCACCTCAGGTTACGAACCACTTCTAGATGAGGCCGTTTGATGAGAAAATGTAACTAACACAAAAGTAAACAACAATTTCCTATAATATGTATATACTGCTACTTGGAATAACTGCCCAAAGTATTCCTTCAACTCAATGTAATTTACTTCTTTAAAAGGGCTCATACCTTTTGACGGTGTTGAAACTGCCCATTTTTTAAAC
Organism: Orussus abietinus; assembly: GCF_000612105.2. Taxonomy (NCBI): domain Eukaryota; kingdom Metazoa; phylum Arthropoda; class Insecta; order Hymenoptera; family Orussidae; genus Orussus; species Orussus abietinus. Next base: position 40,971 of record NW_019394320.1, read on the forward strand.
GAATACAACATAGAAATGACACAACGTTCAAATAAAGTTAGAGCATGTTATTAATCATACTTTTAGGTAAGTATCGATACAATTATTTATCATCTTACATTAAAAAGTCCTTGAGTTACGATACATTATAAAAAACCATATTTTGATGTACACCCTTGGGTGTCAACAGTTTTCGAATAAACCGACCACAAAAAGAACTCATAACGATTCTTCATAACGAACACTTGCTCAGAACTGATCATTTCCATTAGCACTTAATAATTTTAAAAAGTAATTTTATTAAAATACGAACAAAATCGGTTCTAAAATATTAATAGATAACTAAAATGTTGAGTAACTTTGCCCCTATATAGTTGGTCATTTTGATAGCCATGTATTCTATCAATGTATGTACAAAATATGAACTATTCGGGACTAAATCTTATATCTAACGACAGAGTACGAAAAATAGCATCGTTCGGAAAGTGGCTTTAGTTAGAATAAAGTTTTTCATGTAGAATGACATGTACCTAAAAGTATGGTTAATAACTCGCTTAAACTGTATTTACATGTTGTTTCTTTTTTTCCTTGTACCTGTCAGAAAAATGGGTACTTTCCCCCTATCACTAGGTCCGAGTCGCCTTAATTCGGGGCGATTTAAAAAAGAAATTGACAAGGGCTGAGATTCGGAGGCTTCGAGTCCGGACTCACCAGAATATTTTCAGTCCGTCCGTCTCGGCTCATCCGAGGCGCATTCTCTCGCCCCGGCTCGCGCCGGCGACGTTCCTCGCTCGCCCTGGCGTTCACCAAGGCCGCGCGCCACGATCCGGTCGCCGATGGCTCGGCGCTCTCGAGGAAGATCCCCGCGACGCCTCGAGCAAGTTAAAGGACAGCCGCCTCTCTTTGGAAACCTCGTAGCGAGCCGCTCGAGCCGCGTGATCTTGCCGTCGTCCGCGCCCTCATCAGACCGTAAGGTCGATCGACAGCGACCAACGTCGGCCACGATTATACCAACGTTTACGACGAGCTCCGTGAACGCACTCACATGGTGCGCTCGAGGGGGAACTCGTCGCGTCTCGATTGCACCAGGTTCCACTCGGCTCAAAATCCACGCGACCAACAGGCTGGGCTCGTTTGATCGGCCATTCGAGCTCTCGTGAGATTTTCGACGAGTTTACGCCGAGTTTTCACCAGTTTACACGGAGCGCGTGAAAGCACGGAGCTTTTCACGTCGCGATCGACGAATCACTGCGCTCCCGGAGACCTGTTCTCGGACGACGGACGTCCGTCCCGCCGGGAATAACAATGAGTTTTCCTGAAGTCCCCTTGTTTTTGACGCTTCTGCATGCAATCAGTTGTGTCTGGTATTTTATTTCGTTGATGATTGTTAATAATGAATCGCTTTGTTCCAGGTATGTCGCAGAGTGTATTGAGAGGTTATTGAATTGAAGTTGAAGTTTTTTCATCAGGCGTCAGATAATGTTCACTAGAACGTTCTGAAACATCTTTATACAAATAAGGAAAAAGTTTCCGTACTCTGGATTTGATTCCCTTAATAGTGGTTTCGTAGGGAATTATCCGGACTGCCCTATGAGGTGTTTCAAAGTGGATTGTATAAAAGCGGGGATAATGTGGCAAGTTGCAGTTAAGAGTAATGTTTTATTTTTATATTCTTTATCATTCTTTTCAATGTCTTGTGTTTCTAGGAGTCACATCTAGGAATAAGTAATGTGTAAATTCAATATGTAGGATACATATGAAACAAAGGAGTCAATGTTATGTAAGATAGAACTGCAATTACAGAAAATTTTCATTACGTGTAATATTTGTTGCTCTTGTAATCTAGCCATTTAAAATCTGTTGAATCTAATATGTTCCTTGTTTGTGTGTACATGTAAAAAAATCTTAAGGCCCTTAATGGATTCTTAATGAGCCCTAGTAAATATTTATTAACCTTTACATCAGTTCTAGCCTATAATTTCTATTCTAACTTAATGATTTTATTAATAACCATACAACTGAGAATGCTGTACAATTAACAATTTAGATATACCTTGAAAAAAACATTGCATAAGACAAGAGTTGTGTTACAAAAGAATAATATAGATATGGCATTATATTAGAAATCGTAACACACATAACTCGCTACGTTCTTGAATTACATCCAACTACATCTTTGAAATATAATCTGTAATTTTTATGATATATCATAAACGGGTTTTAATCAATTTAGAAAGATATTACTTTTATCTTTGCTTCTTTACATCGTAGATCAGGTTCAAATTGATATTTCTTCTATTTTACTACATTGGAAAAAGAAATTTTGCAATGATAATGTGTGTAATTGGCATTGTAGCTTAGGCCATTAGCATATTCACATATAGGCGGCTTATATTCTGATAAGGAGAATACTATCTTTTTGTAATGATTTGAGTTCCATGCATATTTACAACTTCCCCTTTAAGAAATTAGAGCAAAAGAGTAGTACGATATCAAAGTTTGTAGTTTTTATAACATTTTATCTGTATTGGTTTTGAAGAAAAATAAGATATATCCTATAGATTTGCCTGACATTGAATGTTTGAAGTTGAGAAAATGTTAAACATATTTTATTGTCTGTATGAAAATATATCAACCTTCGCATATTGAATTTTTAAATACTTAATTTATCTACTGTCTTTCAATACATGATTATAACACGAATGACTGAATATATGCACATTGCAGGTTTCCAAATTAATTGTGGATTTTCAAAATGTTTCATCAACAACAGGTTGATAGTTGTAATATCAATTTCTCTTGGGCAATTTTTTACATCCTTCAGTTTGAATGTCATTCAAGAAAAACAAGAATATGTGGCAGTTAATAAAGTAGTAGCTCTGCTTTCTGTAATATCAGTTTTATTTCCTCCTTAAACTAAAATGGAAGGTAATCTATCTCCTAAATTTGTTAAGTCTTATTTAACAAATCAAAAACCAAGATCACAGAGGCAAACAAAAAAGTAAAAATTTCTCCTTCGTATTATTCTTCATCGTAAGTAAATATAAAAGAGGAACTCCACAATATTCCGAATCAAGCAGCTGGACAAACGGTAATCTTTCTTCTTTTTTCCTCTTGCAATTGCTGTCGATCTTACAGAGAAGGAAAAGGCTAATATTACGAACATGTGTGTAAATAGTTATGCCTGGTTAATACTACCACCTTAACCCTGATTTAACTCTAACTTACTGGTTCACAGTGAAGAATTCATAGGAAGTATTTATACTTTCTGTACTTTAGCTCTAACATTTGTTCTAATTTTAAAAAATTCTCAATTTCGAGCTTATTCCGAGGTTTTAAGGAAAAGCGCATGCGCGTTGTGCGAGAAAGAGCGCGTAAAGCACTGAAATTTAAATCTGCTCGTAACACCTACAATTTGATCTGCTTTCATTATTCACAGCAGCATTAATTTGAATAACGGTGGAATTAAACGACGATGCCTATTCATTTTACTGTTTTAATTCAGAGCAGTTTGAAATTTATGCGACGAGCTATCGGAAAATACCAGAGAATACGAAATGTATATACATACATACACTCTACGCACAAGCTGCTGAACGACATAGCAATTGATGAGAATTAAAGATTGTGTAAGAATTTGGACTGGAGCATAAACGACCCCAGGGAAATTACAATAAGGATAGCATAAATCAAAGTCAGGATGGGAGCATAAGCGCGTAAAATTCACTGTGCAGCGTCGGCCTGACGTTAAGGAATTCAAAAGTCTCCATTGAAACCCAGTAGCGGAATTCTGTATGCCAATTCGGTAGCTATCGATGCGTTAGCCGTGTTCCTTAAATTGATTAACGACATCGATATCTCTCGCTCAGAATACGGATATCTGATTGCATTTGGTGTTCGATAAATAGTTCATTAGCCAACGCATGGCGGCGTTGTGATCATCTCTCCATCTGCTTAGAGTCTTATAGCAACATATAGTGGACTGCTGCGTTCTTCACCTGACCGTACCCGTCTTCCCATTCGAGATGCCGTTAGCTACATTTGCGATCTCTCTTTTATTCCCCCTCCTGTTTTCAACATTCAAAGCATGAACCGCTAGACAAAATCTGCGATTCCGCGGAATTCTCTATCGACGCCCAATGCGCCAATCGCCGCGATCGACCCGCCATCTATACGAACGAAGCTACCCGACCTCGCCACGAGATGTCGCGGCGGTCACGAGCAGCAGCGTCGCGCTGCGGATCGCGTCAGTTCGCAGGAGACCTCCGTTCACCGACGTGTGTAGGAGTTCGTCGTCGGTCCGGTGCTCGCCCGTTCCGTACGCGTCTATCTCTCGCAGAGACCCTAACCTCAACACGACCATGATCGGTTCAAAGCAGTGCGAGATCAGCTAAGAGTGTCGATGACAGGAGTCGTCTTCGAGCCGCGATAACGGACATCGAGCCTCGACCAGACCAGGTGAGTGGAGAGTCCGGTGTCATCCCACTTGCCGCCGCCTTACGTTCCGAACTTCGGGCCGTCGATCCCTGGCACTCTTTCCCGAGCCGCGGTCCCTTAACGAGACCTCCTCTTTCAAGATCTCCCGTAGGTGCTTGGCCCCAGGCTCCGCTTACGCGCGCACCGCCATTCATATTCGGGCGGTTCGATTCCGCCTAGCCTCCCCGACGTGACCCAGGGCACCCGAAATCTCCGCCGAAACCCGGAAGAAGTCGACGCTGCGACCTCGCATACGTAGAATGTGCTTCCGACGGACAACCCGGGAGTATTTAGACCATATTAGAGGTCTCGCGTTTTGTCCGGCGATCCCCGTATCGTGTCATCCGTCTGGGAGGTTATAAAACCGAGAAAGCCAGTCCCCCCCCTTCCTGCTGCACCCACCTGCCGTCCTGGACAGCTGTTCGCATCTCCTGGTTCTCTCGACCAGCTCCGGGAACGATCCCGGCCGGCTCTTTGTGTCCTTGCAGACTCGGAAATAAATCCTAAGGGATTTATTCTCGAAAATCCGGGTAACCCCTGGCACATCGCGATGGGTTGTCCGCAAGGTACGTATCGACTTATCCCCGTGTTGCGTACTTTGGCCAAAACTGGGACAGTTTACTTGTCTCCTTTTTTCTTTATTAAGGGAGGTATAACGGATCCAAAGTAGCTCGGCTTTCCAGGAATTCCTGAGATTCCCGAGATCGCCGTAGATCGCTGTCCGTAGCTGGAAAAGCAATGCCAGGGATTTATTGACTGACCTTGACGTTTGGTAGATGTACTTACTATTTTTTTTTTTTAAGGGAAACTTCTTTTGACAAGGTGGTATGTACGTTAAGTTCGCGTGTTTTAAAATGGACCCGTTTCGAGAAGTGAAACATTTTTTTCTTGGCTTATCATGGTTAATTAATATTTACATTTATCTTTACGTGTTAGTGTTGAGATAGTGGCGTAAATGTTTTCGTCAGCGTTAGTGCGTTATTCTCTCATTTAATGGTTGACGTTTAAAATGGAATGGAAATCATCCGGATAAAATATTAAAATAATTAGTGCCGGAGACGTATGGGCATTTCGCGAAAGAATAATTAAGATTAATTAATAATCATTTTCTTTGATTTAAAGGTTTCAGTTCCAACGCAAGAGTGATTAGGCATCGATTTTTTCTTTGCCGTTATTCGTAATGTATTAGTGATTTCCCGCGAAACTGTACCGAGTTTCCGGATACTACATTGTAGATTTGTCAAGTTTTATCAGTTGCTAAACGTCTACCTTTTATTCCTGAATTTAACGGCACGAGTAAAAACTCTGGTACTAATTGAATAGATTTAAATCTCATGATTTTGGCCTCGCCTTTGGCAAGGATTTTTTTTCCCAGCAGTTTATGTCGCTGTTACCGTCCTTCGTAGTTCTTTATTGTTACCGGTCCTTATCTCTGGTCTCCCAGGAAAAAGAAGGAAAAATAAAAATGAGAAATATCTTACGGTACTGAACGTCACGTGTTTCCGACCAGGAGCTTGAAATGTTTTTTTTCTGACACTTCACTTTTTTTTCGATCGAGTCCATCCTTCGTCCTAAGGACGAAGGGATATCTCTCGAAAGCTTATTTCGTAAACCTGCGACAGCGAAATCGGCAATTCGTGATTTGCCGTTACCGACTTTGACGCCTTTAAAAATCCATGTTTTCGCTCATTTTTCACGTTCATTGGCACGAGCTTGGAAAAACGACAACGGTTTTTACCGAACCCACCGATGTAGTCTGTAGAAACATCTTTTCCTACTCTCTACCGAGATTTACCAGCATCCGGAAACGGGAGCTTAATCACATAGAATCGCGTTTTTATTCCGTCCCGTTTGGCTCGTCGTTAATATTCACCGGAAATATCTCTCGACGAAAGTGTCATATATATACCAAAAAGTAAAAATATCGATGAAACTTTTCTCCAAATTCGGTGCACCGAATCATTTGAAACTTCACGAGATTAAGGAGGCCCTAAAGAACCCGATGCTCGTGGATTTTCATTTTTCGAAAAAAAAATTTGTAATTATCTCAGACAGGAATAAATAGAAAAAGACATTTTTCCGTCGAAAGATGAAATTTCACGAACATTGCGTTCTTCCTTAGGGCTTCCATAATCACGTGTTAAAGTTTCAGATAATTCGGTGCACCCTGTTTAGAGAAAAGTTTTTTAAATATTTTATATTATTGTTATATATATCTATATATATGTATAATATCGCCTTGAAGTATGAAAAGAATCCGGCAGTACTAAACGCGGTTAAAAATGAAATTCCGGCGAAACAACACCCAGGATTTGCACGCAACGGGTGCAGGTCGATACGAAGAATTGTTTCTTGCGTGTTTCCTTTTTTCTTCGAATTTTTTTGCTCTTCCTTTTTTTTTTAATTGCACGGGTATACATCGGTACTTTGCGAGGGCAACGTAAGAGTTGACTTACAAAGAGTACGAAGCACGCACATGTCGGCGCATTAATAACGCCTTTCTGTCACGAAACGGCGGTCGTACGACAATTACATAATGCTCTAAACGCAAGGTGCACATGTGACTGGTCTGCGTCTTTAGCTGGCGTTACTTTAACTCAGGTGTAAACAAATGTAGACGTGTTATTAATTGATCGTATGGCCCGAAGAACGAAGAGCCACCGCGAGGTGGACTCGCCAAATTATTCGAATCGACACTCGCTATCGATCGTCCCTCGCATTGCTCATTACGCGCGTAATTCGAATGACATCGAATAAATGAGGCTTTGCGATGCGTACGTCGCACGTATCGATAATTAGACCGAAAACAACGAGAGCCTCCTACGTCTCTGAAATAACAGGCGATCGATTACTTTCACTTTTCATCTAGAGCTGTTGGATGAAAAGTACTCCGATGGAAATTTTAAAATTAGTGAGAAAAGGGTTATTGGGTTTCGTACTCAGATTGAAGTAAGGGTTGTTTTATTTTTAAGCGAAATTTCTTATGGCATAATACGCGTAAATTCGCATTCGTTATAAAAGAATCCCGTGTTGAAAGTTAAAACATCATTTTGTCTTTCTTCTTTACAATTAATTACTATTTACACTCATTTTTGTGTGTCAATGTTAAGACAATTCGCATAAAGGTTGTTGTTAATGTGATTTATTTTCAATTTGTTGTCAATTTGTTTCCTACTCAGATTGAAATAAGGGTTACTTTATTTTTAAGCGAAACTTCTTATGGCATAATACGCGTAAATTTGCATTCGTTATGAAAGAATCCCGTGTTGAAAGTTAAAACATCATTTTGTCTTTCTCCTTTACAATTAATTACTATTTACATTCATTTTTGTGTCTCAATGTTAAGACAATTCGCGTAAAGGTTGTTGTTAATGTGATTTATTTTCAATTTGTTGTTAATTTGTTTCCTACTCGGATTGAAATAAGGGTTATTTTATTTTTAAGCGAAACTTCTTATGGCATAATACGCGTAAATTCGCATTCGTTATGAAAGAGTCCCGTGTTGAAAGTTAAAACATCCTTTTGTCTTTCTCCTTTACAATTAATTACTATTTACACTCATTTTTGTGTCTCAATGTTAAGACAATTCGCGTAAAGATTGTTGTTAATGTGATTTATTTTCAATTTGTTGTCTGAGAAGTCAGTCAGTGGTTAGGCTTCTGGTTTGATGAAATCGACGCTGAAATCGCTGCTCGTTACTATCGGTATCTCTTCCCAATTGTTTTTTTTTTTTCCCCAGTTAATTACTATTTACATTCATCTTTGCGTTGATAAGAAAATATTGGATTGCAGAGAATTCGGATAAGTTCGCCTTGTAGTGCTTGCTGGATTTTTAAGTTTAATTCTACCGGCCAAGGCAGTGCGCCGTTACGAAAGTCGTTTTCATTTCACTATTCTTTTTATCGAGAAACTGTGAGATCACTGCGGAGGTAAAAAGGGAAGTTTGCATTTTTTTTTATTTTATACGACGTATGGGTTCTCTCGATCGGCAATTCGCGACTCGTGGCTCATTGATGCCCGGTGTATGGCTGAAATTTAATACCGCAACCCAAGCTTCTGTTTTTACGAAGACGTTAAGTGCCAATGAGTCACCGAGTGGCGATAAACAATCAGGGTATCGTGCCAACAACACTTTCCCAGACTCGCCTCGCTCTAACCACGTGTCGAGAGATTTTCACTCCCGTGGGTATGACTCTCCTTGCGCGGATAAAGATTAAAGATTAAAGATTACGAGCCTCGTAAGCGAATTACTGGCGTTGATGCAAGTGGAACGGGCGGATCTTCGCGGGTTAAGGTAAAGTGAAACACGTCGAGGAACTTGGTCGACGTAGATAAACAAGATTTTTCTAAATGCCTACGTTGCCGACGTTCGTTTTTATATCGACAGCTGGGTCGAATTATATTGGGTATTGTACCAAATGGCATACTCCACCTGTCGTTTTCGTACAATAAGTATAAAGAAATCTAAGTAAAACTCCAGAAATCCTCTGGATTCATGCTTTCTGGGGCCCTAATTGACTGTAGAGGGACCCCCTGCGCCATCTGTGATTTCCAGATGAATTAAATCTTCACTCCGAGACCTCGTATTACCATCGTTTTGGCATAGAAGCGCATACAACACTTTTTTTGCCTTTGTCCCGTTTAAATGGGAGTTTATCGACTACCAGAGTGTTCTAAATTGTCGTAAAATTGTCCTGACCCTTTCGATTCTCATATCAGAGCCTTCGATAATTGTATAGGGAATACGACTTTCGTATAGGATATACGAAAAGTTGTACAATAAACTCGGATTAAATTTACTGTTCTCTGGGCATGTAGAAAATATACTGATTTGCAGTTTCTCAAAATATCCATTTCGGTTCCCAGATGGAAATTCATGATCGCCATGCGATGAGGATAATCGATTTACAAACAATTTAAGACCATTTGCTGCATGAAATGTCTGCAGTATATGTACACATGTTACATAACAAATTTGATGAAAAATTTACGGTCAATTTGTCACTCAGTGGCTCAAATATGACCTACGAACGCTGCAATTGTTTATCACCGATGCGAGAGATAAATTTAGCTGTATGCGTACAAATGTTGAGACATTGCATGTACTTAACTTCGTCTTATGTTTAAGTATTTTTGATTCGCCATTGGTTACTGAAGATATGAGTTCCAAATGAGGACTCATAAGCAACACCCTCGTGACTCGTCTCATGATCTTTTATGAGCGAAATTTTATGCAAATTTTGCATCACTTTGCCTATCTGGGTTCTCTCTTATCAGACTCCAAGTTTCTTTGTTAGCTTCCATTTATTTTCAAGCAAAGTTTTAGGGTTTTTGATGCCGGGAAATTCGATTCTAACGTTACCTTGGCTGCCCGAGAGAAATGTTATGTTCAATAAAAATAAGTAATAACAATGGGATCCGATAACGAAAATAATCTCCATTTCTGAACCATAGAGGTAAAGAGTAGTAAGTTTATTTTTAAAAATGTTTTAAAAACTTCACGTGATAGAAACAGAATCAGACAACAGAGAAATAAGAATAACGCCATGTTAACGGAAGCTGGACTTCGCATTACCTACCTCCACTTTACGTATTTATTATCTGTACATTATTAATAAATTTTGAGGCCCTTATATCATATTGTTTGATACGTAGGTTAGTTCAATATTACGTGGTAGCCAGAATGAACAATCTATATATCTGTAATAATTCCGTATTTTACTGTGTAATATCTTATCGTAAGTAATATCTTGTTTTTGCGCAGAGAGTTCGAATAACATTTGTTGATAAAGGTGTAATCAGAAAAGCGACTAAGTGTAAAAAAGAAAAACTTCAACGATGTGCAGATTAGGTACTGAAGGTTTGTCTTTCCGAAATATCTACAGAGCTGACTAGCGATAGCCAATTATGGTAGGGTTTAACGAGATTTTCGCGAAATTACTCGATCCGCAATTGCCGCGTCGATAATCGGCCAGACTCGTGACTTTCTATACTTAGAACGAAATTAGTGAGCTATTATAAGCTAACTCTGATGCAAATGAAATTAGAGCTTACCGGTCCTGCATTGGAAGTGCTGGCAATGCACGAACAACCTTAATGTAAACACAATCAGCTTGGAAACAGTTATCATAGATGGAAAAAGTAGAGCAACGAGGTAACTTCTCGTTACGGCGTCTCTTTTTATACCATTTCAATGGTCCACTCTCTCTCGTTTTAAGTTCCCTAAAAATTGAATTGTCATTTTTATTCTGTCATTATGACGCGTAAGGGCGAAAAACGGGCTTAGAATGAATAGGAACGTTTATTTTTCCCCGTTTACTTCCCTTAATCTTTGTATCGCACAGCGGAGCGAGATTAAAGGAACTGTCTCCTTCTCTCTCCCTTTGATATGTAAGAGCGAAACGAGCCTAGAATGCAAATGCCGTTTATTTCCCTAGTTATTTCCCTTGGCCTTTTTATTGTCTCACGGGAGAATGAGATTAAAGAATAGGGTTGGCAAGGGTTTTAGCAGTTACGGAAAATTGCTTGCACGATATGAGATTGTTAACAAATGTTTACATGAAATTAGAGACTGTGACTCAGGCGTAACTCTTGTGGGAACTTGAAAGGATCAACATGAAACTGTGTAATATTGGGTTGAGGTATAAATTCGTGTGGTCTTTTCGTTCGCTTCGTTAATAAAAAAAGAGGGCTGTGTGAACCTGGACGCCAGTTTGAAGCAGAAACAAAATTAACAGACCTCTTAGAATGGTTGTGTGATGCAGACGTTTGTGCCATGTTTTTACATAAACCAGAGCTGTTAAAGAGAAATAAACAAATTCTGAAAATTACCGTTTTAACGTTTTTGAGGACTTTAATTTTGTTTACTGCCAAGGACAACTCCAATCGGTCCCAAATAATTCTGATCATAAGTACTTCCTGCTATTTACATGTGTAAATTAATGCAAGCCATTGCAAGAAGTCTAAGCTATGGAAAGAATTTTGAAAATGGCAATTCTAACGTTTTTGAGGTTCTAGGAGGCTCTGAATGTCCCTGACGTCAGAGAGCCCATTAGAGTTAAAAAATCCAAATTTCCACGATTTCGGAATTTGTTTATCTTTTTGAACAGCTCTGGTTTTTGTAAAAAAAATACCACAAACAAAACTGAACATGGCACAAACGTCTACATCATAGAAACATTCCAAGACGCCTGTTAATTTTGTTTGTGCCTCAAATTGGATTTCAGGTTCAGACAGCTAAAAAAGAGTAGGTGCGTGGTCATCACGTGCGTTGGGAGTAAAACGTCTAAGTTATAGAGAATTATTAGATATTATTAATTGTTCCAATTTATTCCTAATTATTCGTTCAGAAAGAGTCCCAAATTTGGTACAATTATTATTTCACTATTAAATGCTAATAGTTAATCAAGAGAACAACACACTGGCGCTAACGAATAAATGTTACGCTACTTATCTCAATACTAAAACACAAAAATGAATGTAAATAATGATTAGCTGTAAACAAAAAAAAAAAGAATTGCGATGAAATACCAATAATAATGAGCCGCGATTTTAATACCAATTTCGCCAAGCCAGCAGCGCAGTCACTGCTTGACTTTTTAGACAACAAAGTGAAATTAAATACCGCTAACAAATACTTTTATGCAAGTTGCGTTAATACTATAAAACGAGGTAAAAAGGAAAGCAATGAAAAGCGTTTCACTTTTCACAATGGGTCTTCTTGGAGTGATAAGGGTTAAAAAAAAAACTAAACAGAACTTATGCCTGAACTCGATGCGTAAGCGATTTCGATTCGTGCAATTGCGATAGAAAATAATTAGACAACGGGGAGTTCGTTATCGGTATTCGTTATTATAAGGAACAATTCGCCGGGATTTATCCGAACCCATGTACTCGTTGACCAGGGTCTCTTTAACCACAGGGAAAATCCAATTGCATGTTCGAAATTCGATTTGCCGTTGGGCTTCCATGCTGGTGAAGGATTTCCGTGTCGATGACGCCCTCGCGTGTTCGATTCCGTTCTGGAGCACCTTCTCCTAGATGTTATTAACATTTAACCATTAGTGCGAGAGGTGTGACGGATTACATTGAGAGGTGTTTCATTCTAAGGAAATAATAGCCCGCGGTGCAGGTGCGAGGGCAGAAAGTGCAATGTATATAAAGCTGGAATTGCCACTTTAGCACAATTGATTAAATTTGTTGCAAAATTTATTGGTAATTCATTGCTATTTTATTGCACAAGAGAAACATTTTTTGCTCCTATACTTTTCCGAAAAATGGTGGCGATGTCAGCTTTATATAAAGCTAGCGCTGCTACAATAAAAAACAATTATTAAGTAAATGTTCATCGACGAATTATATGCAAGAATTTAATGCTAATTAATTGCTCGCAGAAAGACCAAATTTCAATTTTTTTGCTCACCCCTAAAGGGGTGAATGGCCAACCCTAGTGCCGATCGCAAGACAGAAAGATGAAAAACATGGGAGAATCGAACTATTTCTTCACGTGGAAATTAATTGCTCCGAGAAGAACCAATACCTTTGTAAAAATACAATTTTCAAACCTACATTAATTAGCGATTAATTCCCACGTGAACAAATGGTTCGATTCTTCCATGTTTTTTCATGTTTCTGTCCTACTATCATCACTAGGGGTGAGCAAAAAAATTGAAATTTGGTTTTTCTGCGAGCAATTAATTAGCAATAAATTCTTGCATATAATTCATCGATGAACATTTACTTAATAATTGTTTTTTATTGTGATAGTGTTAGCTTTACATAAAGCTGACATCGCCACCATTTTTCGGAAAGGTACAAGAGCAAAAGATTTTTCTCTTGTGCAATAAAATAGCGATGAATTAGCGATAAATTTTGCAAAAAATTTTATTGAATTGTGCTAAAGTGGCAATTCCAGCTTTATATATATGAAAGTGCACGCCGAGCGGAATCGGCCTTTCGGTCGGCGCCACGTGCTGGAAAATAATCAGACCTCGTTTCGTTATCGCAGAGAAAGAGAGGGGAAATGTATTTAAACTAAGTGGCGTGGGTTTGTATACCTCGGTGCGGGAAGAATGACGACCGCCCTTAAGTGGAACCCGATGCAAGCGGAATCGCGCAAGTGGCTTCTGCACCGATGCGGAAAGTGCGGAGGCAACTCCTTGTGTACCGCGTGTTTCGTCCTGATAAAACACAAAATCAGGTCAAGTTTGCTATCATGGAGGAGAGCGGGACGAAACACTAGGGGTGGGTTCGCCGTTTCTTCTTTAACCGTAGGGAAAAATCTCGATCGCATCCTCGAAATTCGATTCGGCCTTCAGGAGATCTCCCATGCCGGTGGAAGATTTATGAGCCAATATTGCTTTCGCATTAACATCCCCTTCGGTTCGCCCTAGAACTTTATCGAGCCTGTTTAACCCTTAACCCTCTCTCTAGGGTGGAATTGGTCGACGGTGTGCTACCCCTCTTGGAGCTGCAGGTCGTAAGCATATCTTTAGAATGGCAGCGATTCTCGTTCATTGTATCGCCTTTTACTGGGTATTTTTTTTCTCTCTCTCTCGAAACTTTTGTTTATTCTTATGTCACGATAATACGCGTAAGTTTACATTTTATGGAAGGGGATCGTATTAAGAAGTGAAACGTTAAGTTATTTTTTCTTACGGTTAATTACTGTTTACATTTATTTTAATACGTTAGCATTGACATAATTTCCGTAAACGGTTTGGTTAATTTTTTTTAGGTTGATTATTATTTATAGTCATCTTTGGATACTTATCTTTGTACTAGGACAATTTTTGGGTTAATGTTTCCGTTAACATTGGTGCGTTATTCTTTCGGTTAGTTTGATAGTTAGTCATTATTTGTATTTATCTTTGTATGCCAGGCTCGTTATGCCCAAAACAATGAGTATCGGAAGGAGAGTTCTTGAAACTTTACAGCGTGCATATGGAGGCTGCAAAAAAGGTCCTGATACCAATAAAATTTCATTTTTGATAACAAATTTTTGAAACCGTCTATGAACAAACATGTAAAAAATTAAATATTCATGGGTGTCAGGATCTTCCTTATAGTCTCCATACTCACATTGGGAAGTCTGAATCGAATCGGTACACTCAATTTGGAAAGAAGTTTCAACAACTGATAAAATAAAGTACCATTGAATTTATTAAAACTAGATTACAATCATACACCGTGCGTGTTTCCGATTCAGGCAGATTTCGATGACTAAGTTTACGTTACGAACGACTGAAACTACTATCGACTCGACGACTTAGACGACTGTTCTAAAACGGCTTGTCAAAATCGACTGACAAGAAACGAATGGTCGAAAATAACTGCTCGAAACCGACTAAGACGACTGCACGACCGAATTAAGGTGAAGTGAAACCCCTTTCAAATCAGTCGATTCGAATACAACACTTTTTTTTAAGGGTATTAGACCAAACTGTCCACAACTTTGACACATCACTCCTGATCATCTAAGAATTGTCCTGACACATACAAAATTTGGATTTTGTAAACAAATTTTTTAACTCAGCCCAAACCAGAACCAAAGTGGCGTCGAGCTCTCATATTTCGATTAATATACAATTATCGAAGGCTCTGATATAAGAAACGAAAGGGTCAGGACAATTTTACGACAATTTAGAACACTGGTAATCGATGCACTCGCATTTGAACGGGATAAAGGCAAAAAAAGTGTTGTATGCGCTTCTATGCCAAAACGATGGGATTACGAGGTCTTGGAGTGAAAATTTAATCGACCTGGAAATCACAGATGGCGTAGGGGGTCCCTCTGCAGTCAATTAGGGCCCCAGAAAGCATGAATCCAGAGGATTTCTGGAGTTTTACTTCGATTTCTTTATAATTATTGTACGAAAACGACAGGTGGAGTACGCCATTTAGTACAATACCCAATATAATTCGATATAGCTGTCAATATAAACACGAACGTCGGCAACGTGGGCATTTAGAAAAATCTTTATCGATGTCGATCAAGTTCCTCGACGTGTTTCACTTCACCTTAAGACGATGTATTTTTCCCCCTAAAAGTATTGCCGTTTTCGAAGACACAAATGGGAAACGCGACAAAGAGCGAATATCGTCGAAAACAGCATATATAAGTTCAATCCGTTTCGGAAAAGACAACGACGTACAGTGATCGGTTCGATCATTCGAAGCGACGCATTAACACATATAGTAGGGTAACAAAGCATTAGAAGGTAGAAAACCAATAAAGTACGTCCTACATTAATAACAATTCTTTTTAACATAGAAGTTTCACTTCTGACGAGTGGAGTGGTCACGTGCGATTTTTCGATTTTCTTGGGTACCGAGGAAAAATCTTCGTTCGGGGTACTTTTTCCTCGGGGTTCATTTTTCTGGGTCAGTGTAAACGAAATCCTTCTGAACTTCCTGAATTTTTGATGATCCACTTATTCCACCGCCTCTGGTATGCACAACCTGTTAAAGAAATAACCGCCCACGAAGACAGGCTGAGGATAAAAGTGGAAGTATATTTAAAATTGGACCTCTTCAAACAGCGGTTCCTTTTTTAAACAGATCCAATCGTGCGCTTGGGTTGTATTTTGACTTTTGCCTGTCGTGTTTGCAGAGGACAGGGGATGTCGTTGAAAGGCGATAGACGATGACGTTATCGGCGTCAATAATTGCTCTTGTGTCTAGGTTTGTATATTGGAAGGGGATATAAGTGCATATACGTGGGGGTGTCTGAAATGCGTTATGTTTCATAACATTTGTAATAGAACAATTTATTACGTAACCATTGGCCCAGAGACTTCTGTTAAAAGATCATAACCGAACGATGAAACGTGAAAGGAACAATAATTATATACTAATTATGTCGTTAAAGTCTTACATTAATCACCTGGAACCGTTTCAAATAGTGAACACGGTTTGCTGGCTATTACAGGTGTCGTCAACCTTCCTAGATTGTCAGTCTTTCTTTTTTTTTTATTGCGTTATCTCTTTTTTTCCGCTCGTTACGCGGTGGAATTTTCTAGGATAACTGGCCGTTATTAATTTCATAACGTAGCTTCTGAATGATATTTATGTAGAGCTTCGTTCGCAATCATAACGATCTTCCCCATACGTATAAAATACTTCGGCAAATTTTCACCGAAAGTATTTGAGCAACTTAGACATGTCACAATAAGCCTTTTGGCAGTAATCGTAAGAGGTTTTTAGGCGGTCTTTGCATTTCCCTACCTCATTGGGAAAGCTAATTGTCGCCCCGGGAAAATTCGGTGTTTGTCGGCATTTGACAAACGTCTTACCCTCTCTTTGGGGCTTTACTCGTGTCAATTAGCCGCTTTGTATGATAAAGAGTATACACACTTTGCTCCCGAAATGACGCATTTCGGGATTCCTTTGCCAATCGGACCGTACCAAATGTGCAGAGACGACAAGTCGAAAGCACAGCAAGATAACGTGATACCGTGCGGCTGCGATTTGAGGTGAAGTGAAACCCCCCTCAAATCAGTCGTTCGAATACAACACTTTTTTTTTTAAGGGTATTGGACCAAACTATCCGCAACTTTGACACATGACTCGTGATCATCTAAGAATTGTCCTGACACCCTCAAAATTTGGATTTTTCCAAAAAAATCTTTTAACTTAGCCCAGACCAGAATCAAAATGGAGTTGAGCTCTTATATTTCGATCAATATACAATTATTGAAGGCTCTGATATGAGAAACGAAAGGGTCGGGACAATTTTAAGATAATTTAAAACATTCTGGTTATCGATAAACTCGAATTTGAATGGGATAAAGGCGAAAAAAGTGTTTTATGCGCTTCTATGCCAAATCGATGGGAATACGAGGTCTTGGAGGGAAAATTTAATTGACCTGGAAATCACAGATGGCGCAGGGGGTCTCTGCAGTCAATTAGGGCCCCAGAAAGCACGAATCCAGAGGATTTCTGAAGTTTTACTTCGATTTCTTTATAATTATTGTACGAAAACGACAGGTGGAATAAACCATTTAGTACAATACCCAATATAATTCGACACAGCTGTCGATATAAAAACGAACGACGGTAACGTAGGTATTTAGAAAAATCTTTATCGACGTCGATCAAGTTCCTCGACGTGTTTCACTTCACCTTAACTTTCGAATCTCGCCTTTTTTATTCCCTTGCTTCTGTATTTGACTGAATTAAATTGTATGAAGTCTTGAATCGCGACAGGAGTATTAATCTTAAATTTTGACGTTAAGTCGGCATTACTAGTAATTGTAAACTCGGACGTTAATCGGACATCGCTCGGTCAGGCTATCAGGGAATAACAACATTTAATTGCACGGTAAAAGGCGTAATAGTAAATTTCACGATGTCAAGGCAATTTGAGTTGTATAGAGGTTCCCTGAATTTATCGTCGCGTTTGTTATTTAATGTTTAAATCGCCATTGCGGCTGAATGCATTCTTGGCGAATCATATTACTTAATTGGGGTCTCAACTGCACCGTGATTTCTCTAAAACGATTCACTGACAGCTTGACTTGTGGTCTAACGAGAATTGATGTTCAACGCAGATGGACGATCGCGTTTGCGAGGAGATTTAATCATAACTATTCTTTGATACATTCCAGGGGAATGCGATCACTTGGTCGGTTCTGCATTGCATCGTAAAGATATCAACGGCGCAAAAGCGATAATATAATTATGATACAACGAGATTACAGGCGGTAAAAAAACTAGAAGCGACTAGGAGCTGCAATTCGGTCGTTTTTCTAGCTCAGGATATTTTTTCAAACTATCGTAATTTATTTCGCTTGAAAATGGGGCACTGTGCTCGAACACGTTTTAGTTATCATTGTCCGACGAGAGCTCGGTAGATTAAAACACCATTTACAGTGGTTCATAACTTTTTCGACGTCACGGGACACTTTTCTTCGTACGAAACATTTCCGGCACATATACATTTATATTTTGTCGTTGTTAGTTTTATAACCTTATGTGTACGTACATATACATGCTGAAAAAAAAACGCAGAATACTTGAAACAAGGTTATAAAGCACAGGTTATGGGATCACTACACTATATAGGTAAGGGCTGGAAAAGGGGGAAATACGATTGACGAAATGTTAAATATGAATATTTTCTGGGGAATGTCAAAATTCCAAAAATCGAGAAAACGTTCCTCTCGCACATCTCTCTCTCTCTCGCTTTTGATTTCCCATTCCTTATGCGGTGGCAGTCCAGGGTTGGCAAAGTTTAATCCATTCTAGTTAAAACTAGCGGTTTCTTCCTTTTTTTTTCCAGTAAATGAAATTCATTACATGAAGCCCACTCGGTTTTAACAGGTTAAAACTATCTTATAAAATCCATCAGGATGTATGTAGCGTACAATTTATTCTAATATTGTACATGCCGCCTGTCCACGTGGGCTCCTTTACATCCAAAGAAATGAAAATAAATTCTAACCTATCTGCGGTGTAGCATTCAAACATATTTTGCGTTCCTGTGCATACTCGGGATAAAACAATGGAAAGAACGCGGTTTAAATGTGGTTTAAACCAGGTTTTACCCACTGCATTTAGACGATTTAGGCGGTACAAACCAGCAAATATGGTTTAAACCGGTTAAAACGATTGAGCTGGGTTCATTTTTGTAAAAAAATGGATTTATGCCAACCCCTGATGGCACATGCGCTTTTGGTGTTGGAAGTTCCGTTTCGAGGGTCGACAACTGGGACATTTACCTTAGATGTCAGGTACGCGTCTCTCATCGGTGCCCTGGATGCAAGAACGGTTCATCATTAGCGAGGGTTATTATTATTTTTTTTTTTCCCCTAACCTAACATTTAGCACACCGAAACCTGACTCGGAGTGCGTTGATTCGCGCGTCCTTTTTTTCCGGCGCTCACTCCACACAGGAATTACAATTCACGATCCGACCGTCCTCTGAATCAATTATAAACTCGGTTCTGCTCGCCACTGGATTATATCACCTCCGCTCGGGTGGGATAATGCCCTAGATAGCAAATTGAAATTCCCGTTTTCTCGGGGGCGAATCTAGGAAAGTTCGGAACCTTTATCAGCTGGGAGATAACGATGCGATATCACTTATCAAACGTCTGGTAATGCCCATTAGATCGTCTCATTAGCGATAAGTTTCAGGCACAGCTAGTGCCGAAGTTGAAATAAGTCGAAATCTTTCTCTCCTGAAACTAGAAAATAAATATAGCCATTAAGTGTTTCCAGGCATCAATTGGATGTACCGTGTCCGTGAAAATGAATTCGTGAAATAGACGTTCGTACCGTATTCTTGGGTAGCGGGAAGGAATACGAGGAGGAAGGGAAAAAGTCCCGTTAACGCGTACTTTTTATCTCCACTTGAAAAGCTGCAAAAAAGCGAGAAAAATGGTTAAGCGCGCGGGTATAATCTTAACACGTCGTTTAGCTCCAGTCTGCCGCTGGTAATTTTTCTTCTTCTTCTTATTCTTCTTTTTTCCTTCTTCTTTACCCAGCTTTTCACGCAAAAGTACCTCGAGACATCTCGCAATACTTCGTGCACTCTCATTTCTCGCCTGGAATACTTATCGTCGACGTTTCTTACCGAAAGAGGGCTTTGGCGGGTCCTCAAAATCCCTCCGTAACTTTCCACATGAGAATTCAACTCCCAGGTGGTATATAGAGATTATCTTCCCTGTTCCAGCTCCCGGGACCAAAATGGCCGCCCGCGAGGCTCGCGAATCCGCCGCCAAGGTCGGCCCAGACTGAGGCGGAGGAAGTAGCTCGTGCGTAAGCGATGCGGAGACTGCGCGGCACGGCCTGCTCGTTTCATCCGGCGCGGGAAATTCGAACGGGACTTCCCCCTGGAGGGTCGGCCACTGTGAGCTTCTGCCCGAGCATCGTCCCAGGAAGAACCGAGTCGTGCGGAACAAAGATGGCGACTCTCCCGCGGCTCGCAGGACCCGGACTGCGCGTCTAATCTCACCGAACCGAGGGCACTCGAATTCGACAGGAAGAGGAAGTTCTCATTTCTCACGAGGAATTTTTTCCCGGTAACTCGCCGCTGGGGGATAATCGCCCCGAGGAGCGTTTCTGGAGCGGGAAACACCATTCGAACGTCGGACGCGGCGAGGCGAAGAGCGATTGGGGCCCGCGAACCGCAGGTGGAAAATTCGGACGGTCTCGTGGGGGGGTGGGGTGGGGTAGAGTGGGGGGAGGAGGAGGTTTGGTTGCCCTTGGGGTCGCGGAGGAAGGGCCGGGAGTCGGTAGACCCGCCGATGTGAGACCAGACGAGCGCGCGCGCCTCGGTCGGCAAGGCAGATCCCCGCCACCCGGCCGGCTCTCGAAGCGGCGAGAAGTGCCTGAGAGCCCTCGCTCCGACCGGTAATCAAAGTGAAGTGCCCGGGGCTTAGTGAGATGGCCTTTATGATGAAGAAGAAGAAGTACAAATTCTCGGTGGAGGTCGACCTCGAGGAGTTGACCGCAGTGCCTTTCGTCAGCGCTGTCCTCTTCGCGAAGCTTCGCCTCCTGGACGGCGGATCCTTCGTCGACCATTCTACGAGGTGAGTGACTTTTTTTTTTTTACTTTTCGAGCGAAACTTCTCGTGGCACGGTAGTGCCTGTAACTTTGCATACTCCGAGAGGGGTCCGATTCTGAAAGCGAAGTGCTTTCTTTTGTTTCTTTAGAGTTAAGGTGATAAAATAGTGTCATTATATATATATATGCATACGTACATATATATAATGAAAAGAATTATTTTTATTGTGGAATACATATAGAATGTGTGTGTGTGCGCGCGCATAAGCACACACACGCACATATCAAGATGTTAAGATATTTATCAAACTTTTCTCCAAACTGGGTGCAACAAATAATTTGAAACTTCGGCACGTGATTATGGAGACTAAGGAAGAACGCGATAGTCGTAAAATTTTATTAAAAAAAAAAGAAAAAAACGTGTTTATTTATCCCAGACTAGAATCAAGGACATATATTTTTCTTCCGTTTAATGAAATTTCATGAGCATCGCGTTCTATCTTAGGACCTCCGTAATCACGTGCCGAAGTTCCAAATGATTCGGTGCACTCAGTTTGGAGACAAGTTTTATAAACATTTTGATATTTTGATATATGTAGAATGACTTTATCATATCACCTCAATTGCTGTTCACATTTTTCTTTGCGTTTTAGAATTAATACGATTTGCGTAAACGTTTTCGTTAGTGTTATTTAGTTCGTGCTTCTGGCTTGACGAAGTTGATATTAAAATCGCCGCTCGTCATCCTCAACTCGTCCTAAATCTTTCTTTTTTTTTGTACAGTTAATTATCATTTTCACCATCGCATTGACACAATTTGCGTAAATTTTATTCTTACAATTAGGCTCTATTTATATCCGCCTTTGTATGTTAGTATTGGGGTCATTTCCGTAAACGTTCTCGTTAGCGTTAGGGCGTTAGTCTCTCAGTTGATCGTTTACGTTTAAAGTGAAATAGAAATAATAGAAATAAACAAAATTAACGTAAGTATGCCCAAAAGAATAATTACCGAACGCGTAACGGCATTTCGCGAAAGAATAATTAATAATATCTAGTAACTTTCTATACTGTCGAAGTTTCACTTCCACCGCGTGGGGGAGGTCCTTTGCACTTTGATTTCCATCTCCTGTCGTTCCGTTCCCAGGGTACCTTTTAACCTCGCAATCGGGCGAGAATTTCTTTCATTTCCTATTACGAGGATTAATATCTGCATCAGAGAGTGTCGAGCCGGCCACATCGGAACACGTTTCTCATTAGGTCTATCGCGAAGACGTAATACGTCTTTTTGTGTCTCCTGATTATTTCCATGGCCTCCTACAGCCGAATCAAATAGCGATTAGTTTTCCTTTATTTTTCCATAACCATATATCTAAGGGTAGGTGGACTTAAGGTAACACGAAAGGGTCATCCTATATATCTATATAACGTCAAAATATTTATAAAACTTTTCCCGAAACTGGGTGCACCGAATCATTCAAACTTCGGCACGTGGTTATGAAGACCTTAAGGAAAAACGCGATGCTCATGAAATTCCATGTTACAAAACAATTTGTTTATTTGTCCCAGACTAGAATCAAGAATACATTGTTTTTTTTTATGAATTGTCATGAGCACCAGGTTCTTCCTTAGGATCTCCATAATCACGTACTGAAGTTCCAAATGATTCGGACAACTCAGTTTGGAGAACAATTTTATAAATATTTTGACGTTTTATACATGAGCCGCTCAGTGCACACATTGATTAACTCCATAAAACAAAAAGTTGAGAAATGCGATGAAGTAATGTAGATTCTTTTTTAAAATTCCTATTATAATATAACTTCGAATATATAATGTAGAATACATAAATACAGTTATAGTTTTCATCTAACGGTATATAAAATTAATAAGAAAGAATAGCCAAAAAATAATCGTCTGCATTTTATATCGACAAATGTTTTTGCAGGTATTAAATTTCCTCCCGTATTTCTGTATGCCAAACCTTTTGTTCCGTTATGCTTTTGTAAATTTCGTGCCCATTTATCAGGATTACGACTTCTTTTCCTCCCAATCGATGTGTTTGTTGGGGAATTTGTACCGTTGCAATCAGATGAATCCGAGAAACACGATAAACGTATTCTTGCCCCAGACTTTCTGCTGATAAATCGTATTGAAGAATCATCCCTGCTTTCCACATCCACATTGTTATTAGTTTCACTCATCTTGATTATAGCGGTATAATATTTAGTTCTTTAAAAACAATCAGGGAGTAATGTTGAAAAGACCAAAAAATATGTAGTCCGTGTAATATTGGTGAAGTATACGGTAACATTCAGCGTGAGAGATCACTGTTATACCAAGTACCGTCTGCATTGCGCTTCTTTCTATCTGTTTGCTGATGCGATTTTATTACTCATATTGTTGAAAGGGGGAAAGCATCTTCGGCTGTTTAAAAAAAAAAAGCGTCGATGTACGGCCGCAACGGATAATCCAATAATACTATACTGCCAGGTATTCGTCTACGATTTACATTAGAGTATGGAGTTAATCAAAATGGCTTCTGAAATAAATTACTTATTATTCAATGCCCAAAAAAATGTTGCCGTTTAATGGTGTTAATCTCTATTAATCAGGAAAGATATTATAAATATAAAAAGTTACGACTATACCAAGTGCTTTGACACCTAAATTTAAGATTTTTCAAAAAGTGGAGTTAGTCGATGTGTGCACTGAGCGGCTCACACATAGAATGACCCTTTCATATCACCTTAATCCGCCCAGAGAGTCGTATCTATTATGCAGCTGTAGACGTGCGTTTTATGCACTCGCGCTGGCCTAGGAGATTATTTTACGGTGCTCCCGATATACAAGTACCCGCGTGATAAAGAAACGCGAACCATGTCAGACGTTATCCCCTCTCGCAAGGTGTATAAACAGCCGCTCAACTTCCGGTTAAGCTTCGTTGGCTGTATAAAGATAACCCACGGTTTCGCCCGGAATAGAAGCGCGTCCATATTTAACTATTAACAGAGCCTATGCACTCTGTTATAGCCGACTCGTCAATGCAGGCGCACCTATCATTGAACCGTACGTAAGGTCAGTGATACGCCGTCTACTGACAAGAAATGTCGCCCGGCAAAGAGTACACGGGCTTTGGGCTTAAGGTGAAGTGAAACACGTCGAGGAAAAAGATTCTTCTAAATTCCTACGTTACCGAATTTCCCGTGTATGTTGGGTTTTGCACTAAATGGCGTACTTCATATATCGTTTCCGTTCCGATTCTTTTAAATTCCTACGTTACCGAATTTCGCGTGTATATTGGATGAGATATTTAGCAAAGATTACAAAGAAATATTTAGAAATTATTCCATGCTACTAGGGTCATCTTGCCTCAGTGACGTGAGTTAATACGAACGCGTAACTTCTCTTAATTTACCCTGAACGTCGCCACCGTCGTCCACGGCGCACCATCCAGTTTAACTTTGTCGCTAAGCCACCGCAGATGCCCACGTGACATTGTCTGCGGTTTGAACTTCCCGCGCGCACCACGTGCGCCAAATTCTCTGGCCCGGAGCCAAGATGGCGAGGTTCCGGCTCCCTTGGAGACTTCCTCTCCTCCGGTTAGTACATAACCTTGTGGCACACGCGGAGGGGTGGGACAAAGGGGACGCGTACTTTGAGGTTATGTCATAGCTCGAGTTTCGAAAATACGGGGTCGATCTTCCGAACGATTTGACGCTGATTTCGATAGGTCCGTATAGCTGGCACCCCCACCTTTACATGCGTTTGTACCACATAATTAGCACATAAAGGGCACAAAATGTTAAGACATAGAAATTTGAATTTTGTAAAGGTGGGGGTGCCAGCTATACGCACCTCATTTCGATGCCTTTCGATCGTTCGACCGCGTTCCTGGATCAGCGAAGGCTCGGTCAAAGAATTCAGAAGTCCCATAGAAGCCCAGATTCTATGTTTGCTCTTGATGATCTAAATGTTGGCTAGCAAACAAGAAGTGGGGGTAAAAAAGAGATCCCACGGGTTAGCCCATGATATCTCATATACGGGAGGAAGAGAGACGCGTATAGATAGGCGAGTGTGTGGGTAAGATAAAGTAAGAATGCAATTCGCTATATATTGCCGTAAGATTGAGGGAGATGGAGAGATGATTACACCGCCGCCATCCGTTGGCTAACGTACTATTTATCGAGTATCGAACGTCCGTATCTTTCTGGGCTTCTATGGGAACTTCTGAATTCTTTGGCTAGGTCCACGAACGTGGAACGTGTGGATCCCGCTCGCTGATCTGACTATGAAAACGGCAGAAGCGAATGAGAAAAAGGGGCTGTTTGGTCGCTTTTTCTTTCTCCTTTTCCGTGTAACAGTTGCGCAGCCCAATACGGCGACGGCCTAACGACAAGAGAGAGAAAACGGAAGGATCGCTCTTTTTCTTCTTTTTTTTTCTCTTCGCTGCCGTCGTAAGGATATCAAGGGAATGGTTGGGTTTGCGGACTACGTACAGAGTGGGACAGAATTCGGGCTCATTGTTTGCACGTCGCTATGGTTATTGAAAATGGAGTCTAAGTGTTCTGTAGGGGGTCTCTTCTGCGGTACATATGTAGTTTTTCGGTAAATATTCGATATTTGATGAAAATATTAATTGAAGAATAGTCAATCGATCGCGTTGACTAGTCGAACGCGTATCGGTCGCGCTCTGTGCTTGGCCGGCTAATTTTCATTTAACCCCTTGCCTTACGATTTAAATTCCAATAACGCATGCCATAAACAACAAAAATGTCGGTCATACATCGGGCCATTTCACGGTTTGTCTGAACGTTCAAAGTCTCACACGTCTCTCACACGTTTTGTTCACGTTTGGTCCAATTGACACACAACGTCTGTCACACGTTTTGTTCACGTTTGGTCCAATTGACACACAACGTCTCTCACACGTTTTGTTCACGTTTGGTCCAATTGACACACAACGTCTCTCACACGTTTTGTTCACGTTTGGCCCGATTGATATACCGCGTCTCTCACACGATATTGCAGGTGAAGAGGTTAATTAATACAGGTGATACATCGGGCCATTTCACGGTTTGACTGAACGTTCAAAGTCTCACACGTCTCTCACACGTTTTGTTCACGTTTGGCCCGATTGATAGACCGCGTCTCTCACACGATATTGTAGGTGAAGAGGTTAATTAATACAGATCATACATCGGACCATTTCACGGTTTGGCTGAACGTTCAAAGTCTCACACGTCTCTCACACGTTCTGTTCACGTTTGGTCCGATTGACACACAACGTCTCTCACACGTTTTGTTCACGTTTGGCCCGATTGATATACCGCGTCTCTCACACAATATTGTAGGTGAAGAGGTTAATTAATACAGGCAAACTATGCAACGTGAAAAGAAACGTCTTCAGGATTTTTCGATTCCATTTTCAATTAACTATAGTGATGGGCATGAATTTTGTACACCCTAAATATTCTGCTCCAATGGGGAAGGAAAATTTCCGTCAGGATTTCACGGGGATAGAACCGGAAGGTCGATTGAGCGACGCAGAGATCCGATCATTGCGTTCATGTGGATCTTTTTCGCACCCGAATAGATATGCATGAAAAATGTCGTGTTGTTGCGAAGTCACGTCATTGGTCAACGTTAGGGAGTCGTATACGAAACTGTCAAATTCGCGTATGAAAATTGATCGAATGAACTCGAGGATCGCGAATCTGGTCTCACGTCTCGACCACGTCGTCGCCTTGTAGCTATACCGGACGTTTCCTAATGAATTTCGAATTCAACGACGGTTCGACCTTAAGAATAACCAATCATCGATACCAGGCATTACTTAACAGCGATAATGCGACAATTTGAAAGCATTGTGTCGCACTTGTCTCAACGTGCTAGATAGTGACCTTATATACGTGTTAAGGGAATCAAGCGGGTGTATCTCGTAATCGTCAGATGGTATGTTAACATATTCGCGACCGCTGACGTGAATTCACGTCATTTTAAATTCTGTTCCTGATTGCCCCTGACGTGATTCACGTCCATAACGATACACGATACAAGTTTGCGGCAACCAGTTTCAGAATGTCATTATTTTCGCCGGTACTCGGTATTTGAAACGGAAAAACAGAAAATCGTGGCATTTATAGATTTATACATTTATACATTTATTCTTCCTTGGTGTAACGATTACCGTTTCTGTTTGATTAAACTTCAGGAAACTTTTTTTTTCCCCTAGAAATCGTCTTTTCTACCGAATACAGACAAGTAAAAGGTAGTGCATCTTCAACAGAGTTTTTTTTAATCATTAATGGGTAAAAGGAGAAAGCGTTCCTTTATGCCGGAGAAAACGAAGATATATGAGACTCCCATTTGCCAAATTGATTAACTTCGAAAAAAGAAAAGGTAGACAGAAGTGATGAATATAAAAAGTTAAACCTCCACTACCTGCTTTGGTGGTAGAATCAAAAAGAGTTCTACAAATGGAATTGTTCGCTTTAATACGTGAACGGCTTATATACTACTGTCCTTCAAAAACTGTACACCTAAAAGTCAAAATTGCACATGTGTGACAACCAAATGTAATGAAAGAAGTCTGTAATTACAAGTTAATTAAATTTTAAACCAAACTGGAATCATTATCTCTCTACATTATCCTAAACAAAATATACGTCAGTCTCTGATTCGCACAATTTTTAATTGCAGGTATGACATTTTTAGCGAGCAGGGTAAATTGTTTCCTATGTCGTATGTTAAAATAGCTTCTTTATGACCCTGACCATTTTCGCATCTAATGAAAAGTATGTTTCATCCGCGTCCGGTATGTGTGAAAACGTTTATCGGGTGATGGCGTTTATCCAGTACAATTATTACGTCGACGCAATAAACTCGAGGATCTTGCATTTATCATTGGCGGAGCCACGAGTCGCGCAAAGGTGCGAGGACGTTCGCGCTTATCATAAGCACATGTACCGTCATAAGCATATGTACCGAAGTCGCGGGTGTAATCGGGCGTTTCCTCATCAGGCCACATGGAAACGGGGTGTCGGCTCGCTTCCACCGGTCGCTCTCCACGCGGGGACGCCGTGTATGTCGGAACGACAGGACATTGTCCATTATCGCATGCTCTGTGCTTTTTTATTAATCCTCCTCGGCCCGACGCCCCCTGCCGACTCGTGAGCGATATGGCCGACAGGTCGTTCCCAACCACAAATCCCTCTGGAACTTAAGGTGAAGTGAAACCCCCTTCAAATCAGTCGATTCGAATACAACACTTTTTTTTAAGGGTATTGGACCAAACTGTCCGAAACTTTGACACATCACTCGTGACCATTTAAGAATTGTCCTGACGCATACGAAATTTGGATTTTTGTAAAAAATTTTTTAACTTAGCTCAGACCAGAATCAGAATGGCGTCGAGCTCTTATATTTCGATCCATATACAATTATCGAAGGCTCCGATATGGGAAACGAAAGGGTCGGGGCAATTTTTCGAAAATTTAGAACACTCTGGTAATCGATAAACTCGCATTTGAACGGGATAAAGGCGAAAGAAGGGTCTTATGCGCTTCTATGCCAAAACGAAGGCAACGCGAGATCTCGGAGAGAAAATTTAGTTGACACTAAAATCACAGATGGCGCAGGATGGCAATTAGGGGATTAAAAACAATGGATCCAGGAGATTTCTGGAGGTTTAGTTCGATTTCTTTATCATTATTGTACGGAAACGACATATAGAGTACGCCATTTAGTACAATGCCCAATATTATTCGACACGGCTGTCGATATAAATACGAACGTCGGCAACGCAGGTATTTAGAAGAATTCTTTTTACTGACATTCATGAAATTTGTATGGATACATATGCGTAGGAAGTATAGAGCATAATTTCTTACTTTCATTGTATTCATTTAGTTATCCTAATTTTAGCAGCAGCTTAAGTATTCACGTTTGGTTCCGTTATATTAATATCACTGGTATCAAAGAGGCGTAAGGTCGGGGATTCAAGGTCAGGCGGGAAATGTTCTCCGTTTCTCCTAACAGTGAAGTCGTGTCTGCATTTATGCATATTCCATGTATGCATCTCGGTGAGTGCGCGTATACATGCTGGGAAACTTTCCACGGCATGTTCTCGCGGATTTCTACAGGTTCGCTTTTCATCAAGGTCGATGCTCAAAGAGATATCTCGCCTGCTGCATCCAGAAACCGAGGGGCAGTGGCTCATTAGCGAAGTTAAAAAATGAATCGCGACTGTTTCTCCGTACTTCTTAAGCGAGATATTAAACTATACAAAATTCTCTCGGGCGTCGTTCTTCGGCGGAATCTTGAAAATTTCTTAAGCCACTTCGTCTAACCGACATTTAATGTCCTTGCTCACGTCATTTAACTGAGATCAAGGACAACGTTGCATAATTAAGTATAAATACATGGTTACCAATCATCATTATCCAAACCCTGATTTTTCAAACCCTTTTTATCTTTGGTTCTGCTGGCATTGGTTTTAAAGGAGCACACGATCATTGCACCAAGATTAACGTCCTCCATTTCTCTTAACCCATTTGCATCATAAGGAAGTATAAAAAAAGGGTCCTTATCACCGAAATACAATATATACGCTAATGCTGCAAATGGGTTAACAATGGAGCCGTGAGTGTATCCGTATGTAGGGAAAATCGAAGACACGTGGAACCAACGTTTTACATGTTCACTTTTTATCAAGGTCGATCCTCGATGAGAGTTTAATTGTTGCAATCAGAAACAGGGTCGAGAGAATTTAAGTGCGATTGTTTCACGTATTATTTAGCGTTAATCAATTAAAAATTAGTGTTAAGCTTGCCTTGGGAAGGAAACGCAAGATAATGTGGCACCACTTTTGATCGAGGTCAGTACCGTAAGAAAGCTCAATTGTTTCATCGGAACCCAATCGCGTGAGAATTGAAGTGCGACTGTTTCACGCGTTAATTACCATCAATTGTTTAAAAATTAATGTAAGACTTTCCTTCGGGAGAAAGTTCATCCTTAGAGAACGAAACTAGGGGACGTGGGGCGCCACTTTTTGGAAATTCCCTTTTGATCAAGGTCAGTACACAATGATAGCTCAATTGCCGCACCAGATACGATGTCGCGAGCATTTAGGTGCGATCGTTACCGACAGAGCGCGCGCACCTAGTTTCTCGATGTGCAAGTGCACATATGTCCCATGCATACTTCACGCGTTAATTAGCATCAATTGTTTAAAAAATAATGTAAGACTTTCCTTCAGGAGAAAGTTTATCCTTAGAGAACGAAACTAGGGGACGTGGGGCGCCACTTT
This sequence comes from Orussus abietinus, assembly GCF_000612105.2. Classification (NCBI taxonomy): domain Eukaryota; kingdom Metazoa; phylum Arthropoda; class Insecta; order Hymenoptera; family Orussidae; genus Orussus; species Orussus abietinus. The sequence goes on from NW_019394320.1 coordinate 71,243, forward strand.
TTGGAAATTCCCTTTTGATCAAGGTCAGTACACAATGATAGCTCAATTGGCGCACCAGATACGATGTCGCGAGCATTTAGGTGCGATCGTTACCGACAGAGCGCGCGCACCTTATTTCTCGATGTGCAAGTGCACATACGTCCCATGCATACAGGAATGCACGTGGATGTATATAGACGGTTTGGGAGCGCAGGTGCACATACTCGGTACATGTACATCGTTACAGCCTCGAATTCGCTCGCAGCTAGCCAACTTTGTCCCAGTTCTCGATCCCCGAGTCGTTCCTCGCTCTTCGAGGTTACGGCCGGATTGAAGCCGAGATCAATGACATTCATGACTGGACGGTATTCTGAAATCGATTGCCGGCACCGGCATTGTCGCACATTGTACCTTAGGTCTCGTTAGCATGGTGCCTCCGATTTCTGGAATCATTTTTTACCTCAACCCCTCCTTACGATTCTTCGGTTGAGGAGCCAGGCTCCCATTGATACCATATTATTAAATTATCGAATGTCATTTCATTATAATGTTTTCATTATAATAAAATTTTCATTATAATAAAAAAAATTTCATTATAATTCAAAACAATTAGATTATCGAATGTCATTTCATTATAATCGACGGTTTTTTTTTTCATATTTATTATGGTTCTCACTAATGATTACCAAATGTAATTTTATTATAATCGACTTTATTTATCTATTCTTATTGGAGTTTTAATTGATGGAAGAATCACCGAGCGTAATTTCATTGTGATCTACCTTTTTCAATTTTTCATAATTAAGGTATACTCATTGATGCCAGGATTGTCGAATTTAACGTAATTATAATTAATTTCTTTTACTTATCTTTACTACCACGTGTTGAATTTTCTTTTTATGTAATTCCAATTATTTTATGGTGAAGTTTCGTGGGCGATTTGGGGTATGAAACTCGATTTTAAGAGGCTCGTGCTCGGGGATTTCTTTTTATTCATAAAATAATTTGATGTAAATACCAGACTTATAGCGTGCACGGTATTGTGCGAACGTGATTTCTTTTTTTTTTCACTTCGCGTGCGAGTGCGCAAAATCGAAATAAGCACGGCACTCACGCGAGCGTCGCAGGCAAGGTGTGAAATAACCGGTAAATCGGAGAAATCACGGGAAAAGTCGCTCAGGAGAGGACTCTTCTCCCGGGTCTCTTTTTCTTTCTTTCTTTTTTTTTTTTTGGCGGATCCGCCGCCGTTAGACGAGCTCCTCTCCGGGAATCGAAATCATCCGTTCCGCTCCTTTTCCCGCCTAACGTGCCCGTGACATTTCCACGGAATATATTTTCCACGTTTTTGCTCGTCCTTTTTTCAGCCGCGGCGTTGCTCGCCGATCAATAGCGAGGCTCTCGAGGTTGCTCCATTTTGCAGCCGGACTTTTCGATCGAGCTTTCCTAATTCCATTCTCCGAGAAAAGGAGTGTCTCGCTTAAGGTGAAATGAAACAGCCCCCTCAAATCAGTCGTCTCGGATAAGACACTTTTCTCTACGGGGTATTGGACCGAAGAGTCCGAAATTCTGTCACATGACTTGTGAGCACTTAAGAATTATCCTGACCCTTTGAAATTTTGGATTTTCGCAGAAAAAAAATGTTGGACTTAGCCTAGAGCAGAATCAAAATGGCGTCGAGCTCCCATATCTCGATCGATATATAATTATTGAAGGCTCTGATATGAGACGCGAAAGTGTCAGGATAATTGTACAACGATTTAGAACACTCTCGTAATCGAGAAACTCACATTTTAATGGGATAAAGGCAAAAGAAGGGTCTTATGCGCTTCTATGACAAAACGAAGGCAACGCGAGATCTCGGAGAGAAAATTTAGTTGACACTAAAATCACAGATGGCGCAGGATGGCAATTAGGGGATTAAAAACAATGGATCCAGGAGATTTCTGGAGGTTTAGTTCGATTTCTTTATCATTATTGTATGGAAACGACATATAGAGTACGCCATTTAGTACAATGCCCAATATTATTCGACACGACTGTCGATATAAATACGAACGTCGGCAACGCAGGTATTTAGAAGAATCCTTTTTACTGACATTCATGAAATTTCACAACGTGTTTCACTTCATCTTAAACCTCGCACGCCTTTCTGCCCGCTTCCACTTGTTCTCGGACCTTAGATAAGGGATCTTGATTTTTAATCACAATTTAGATTGCCCGACACGATTTGTTATAGCGCCCCGAAAAAGTTTATGATTATCGCGATATGAGATAGCGAACCTGTTTCTTGTGAATTTTTTTCTTTTTTAATTCCATTCTTAGATGCATAAAAATATATTGCGAATTGTATTCACGTCTTCACGTGGGATGCTGGGTGGAGGTTTTTCTGAAATTTTACTTTCTTGCTGTTTACCCCCGAGACTCGTGAGAATCGATACTTCCAATATTCGTAATATCTGACATATGAAATTCCTCGATGGCAACAAGTGAACAGAGAATTCTGATACGAGGTTCCATGAGTTTGACAAAAAATTATTAGCGACATATTGTGCGTCGATTTTGGGCACGAGATAATTTCTCATTGACGAATTTTACGTTTCAGCCAAATATGATGAAATTCATGTCAAGGTGGTTTAATTTTAAAAATGGCCGGTGTTTTGAAGAGACGCGTGATTTTGACAAAATTCCAATTTGCCTCCATCTTGGCGTATATTTTTGGAAATTTTGTCAAGAATCATCAGTGAAATTATAAATTTTACCAGTTAATAGGTTTTGAAAAATGTTATTCTCTGCTTTTTAATGCTGGTCGTATAATTCGCCTCATTTGTTCTGTACGATTTTCGTATGTTTTGGTACTTTTTGGGGCAAGAGGATGTACCGGATGACGTTCCGGAAAATTTTCTGCTATTTTTTCATGTTTTTTCTTTTTTCGGCACGTAAAGACTCTCGGAGAAGGAGATAGATGAAGCTTAGGCCAGTGCTGACACGAGGAGTTACTTTACTTTACTTTCGGAGTGGGGCACACAGTGTTATCCCATATTAGGGACACATCCGGTATTTGGTTCACTTCCTCTGAAATATTGGCTCAGAGTTTCATCTGGAAAGCTTGCTGTCTAAAGGCTATCACCGTTACCGGTATACATAAAGAAATATTCAAGTATATCTATATTTCATTTATCATCAATACCTATATACAATTCTTTTAAAGATGATTCTTTTAAAGAAGAAATTACCATGTGTATTAAACATTCGCGCTTTAATTAACTAAGTACATATTAATGATAAAGAAATCTCTTAAAGTCACATTTAAACTCAATTCATCGGCACGAAATTACACTTATACCCTATTAAAGATATTCATAAATTCCTTTATGACTTTTAGGACTCACAATTGTGGTAGTATTATCAATTCAATTCCGTAAAAATGTATTAGTACACATTTATTACAAATTTATAATTGTATAACATCGCGTTGTTTATTTTGTGAAATTGCGCAGGAAAATTACTACACATATGTATTAAGGGGATGTGAAAGTGGTATTCGAAAGCTCAATCGTTCATGAAACTTTACTCCGAACTGGGTGTATCGAATCGTTTCAAACTTTACAACGTGGATATGGATAGCCTAAGGTAGGTCCTGAAACTCATGGAATTAAATTTATTATGAAAAATTTCGAAAACATCCATAAACAAATTTTTAAAGAATTAAAATTTCGTGGGTGTCAGGACCTTTTTTATAGATTCCATATTCACATTGTCAAGTTTGAAACAATTCGGTACCCTCAGTTCGGAGAAAAGTTTCATAAAGGAGACCTCCTCTCGTCACTTTCACATCACCTAAACTGTACAAAATATATACATAAAATGTTACAAGAGTAATATTCTCCTTCGGATCTCCTTCGAGCCGTGGTGCCGATTCGGGGCCTCTCTCTTTCCGAAGATCAGAAAAGCTTGCTGGATGCCTTTTTATGTCACCAGGGCCCTCAGCATGGGCGAGAGGTAAATGGAACCTCCCCACAAGGTGCATTCCCCTAGTCCGCGTAAAAAGTTAGTACATGTTAGACGAATAATAATACTACATCTTTCAAATGTATCTTCTACTCCTGAAACGGTTATATCATCTCTACAAAAAGGACGAAAATTTAGCTGAATACCGTTTATCCTTCCTTAAATTACAAAAACCTCCTCGTAGGGTGCATTTTCTTAGTCTACGTAGAAAATTAGTAGATGTTAGACGAATTATAAAATTCTACATGCTTCAAATGTATCTTCTATTCCTGAAATGGTTATATCATCTCTACAAAAAGTACGAAAATTTAGCGTCAAAAGCGTTGATTGGCCAGTATCGGGTCGCGAGATATCTCGTCAAAAGCGTTAATCGGCCAGTATTGTGTCGCGAGATATCTCGTCCAAGGTAACGAAAGTGTTAAAAAGAGCGTCCTATTCGATAACGTTTCGCCAATCCCGAAAGACGAGGCGTCTTCTTTTCCAAGGAGTCGAAAACATCATTTGCCCAGTTTTCCTCCCAGTGGCCGGCATGTTCCTTTCGAACGGCGTCGGAAATTTGTCACAGGTTCTCCACGGTTTTAAAAGCGACGAGCGATCCAAAATATTTCCCCTTTTTGCTCTTCCCCTCCACCCCCTCTCTCTCTCTTTTTTTTTTTATCATTCTCGTCCACCGGACGGAAGTCCCGGAAGGCATTTCAGAGACGCAAACGGGGCTAGGAAATGCGATTCATTGAACGACGTTGAAAGCTCCCTGTCGGCCAGAGGACGCGCGAAAGCTCGAAAAAAGAAAAAAAAAAACGAAAACCGACGTCCATTCCGCGGAACGATCCGAGTCTCGGAATATCGAGAATATCGTGTCTTGGTATTCGACGATCAAGAGACGAGGACTGGGAACGACTTTGCGGTTTTTGGGAATCGGAGAAATATTGTTAAGAGGCTTTGGAGGGTGGAGATCGTTATGGCAGAGCGAAGAAGAAAATAGGAGGTAATAAGGAGTGGGGGTTGTTTTAGCTGGGCGGAAAAGAAAGGGACCCGGGAAATGGGTCAATGAGTGGTCCGATGAAATTGGAGGGAAAACGGAAAAGTGATTTTGGCAACGGTAGAGCAGGGATATAGGACGAGATGTTAGCTGGGAAGTTTTGGCGAAATGGCGCCGATAAGATGCTGCATTAGATTATAATTCCATTTCGCGTTCGAACATTGTTGGAAAGTCTGCTTAATGGATGATTGTTGTAGATGTATCGTATGTTGTACATTGTTATAATGTATTAGTTTGACATTTCAGTGTCTATATATGCAGGGAATTTCGTTCTAATGCGTCGTCGGGACGATTACCATGCCTCCTTTTGATATTTCTCTGATAAAGAAGATATAATCGGGGGGAGTAATTTGATAATATATATAAATAACAGGAAAAGAAAGGATGAAACTAAAACTTGAGAAATGGTTTCATATCAAAATTTGTGCTCAACAAAGTCTTCCTATATGAAGAAAACAATATGGTGTACTGTGCTTATTCAAAATAAGTTTTACAAATGAACGTATTATTTTCATTATTATATATAAGTTAAAATATTTGTTTGAGAAAAAAAAAGGAGAAGATACGGTCTTCTTTCCTCGCGCTCATTGTGGGAATTATTTCTAATATTTCCTGTGGATTATCTGCGATTACCGGCGCCGCCGATAACGGCCTATTATCGATAACGGGGCCTCTGTTTGTCAGCGGTAATTATTTTTTACCTCGTATGCTTAGTATAACCGTCGAGAAGGAAATTTCACGGCCGTGACACGAAATAAATGGAAAATTTACGAGGCGTGAAGGGATCTCGCGAGCATTTTCCACGGATTGGGAATCGAGCTCGGCTGTCATTTCCGTCACTTAGCGGTTTAATTTTCGGAAAGTTACTTTTAACGAGCCCCGGAAGCTGTATCTTCGCCTTGATACCGTTTATAGGGACGTAAAGCTTTCGAGAGTTTCCCGGAGAACATTTTCCCACATATTGGGAACCAGGCTAAATTGAAATCCTCCATTGTCTCGTTTATCGTCCCCTGTATTGTCTTTCGTCTATACTCTCGACGCACCTGCGGTCCTTATTTCTGTCTGAAATCATTCGATTACGCGAAATCTCACTCTCTGAAATTTGTAACATTAACCTTTATACATACATTTCCTATTTCTCCAACATGCCAAACCTTTGTCTACCCATTCGTACGTCGATGTTTTTCATATACATAACTCGACTGATCATGGGAAAATTCTGCGAATCCAGTGCTCGTCAAAGATCGCAACAATTAATTGTGCCAATTAGAGCCTAACTTATATTGTTTAGGATGATGTAAAGAGATCGCCATTCAATTTTAGTTTAAAGAATACTTATCATTGTCGAGATGTGGTTTTTAGTTTAAAAAATACATATTATTGTCGAGATGTGGTCGTGGATCCCTTTTGTTATGCTAATCGAATAGGTACGTTGATTTTTGGCGAGCGTATAATCGATTCTACGTGTTTGTCGGGTGAAGGGATAGAACCCATTAAATTTCGAAATTCGAAATCAAGAGTCGACGTCTCAGTCTTCGAGTGAATATGGATGAGTTTTCGCGGGTTGTCGGGCAAACGTCTCCCTCGTGGAGGCGATATCCTTCTCGAGCGCTTCGTCCTCGAAGGGATTTGTCGAACATCGGTTTCTCCTGTGGGAGAACAGGGATCGATTCGTGTCAGACACAGCCTCGGTCTGTGAAACGCTACCTTTGTCAACACTTCGTAAGATCCCTTCCTGGCTTCACCCGACACAGACATCTGTCTGTCTTGACGCTTTTACAGTGTCTACGGTCAGGGGTCGTTGGCTTCCATGGGAATTTAACGGGGATCCGTAGACCTTTGTAAGACATATCCTTTGTATGTCAGGAACATCCAATCAGACCTGGATAACCCATTTGCGATAATTACAAATTTTATTCCTGATTTCTCTTTCCTTTTCCAAGACATTAGCACTTGCCATTCAGCTGGAAGTCCAGTGGCTGTTACATGTTGGAATATCTAATCAACAAAACCCCTCGAGAATGTTAACGATAACCCGGGTTTTCTTGTACTTATGTGAAGAAATTATTTAAAATAGTTCACTTGAAATAAATTCGTGGGATTTGATGCTTAACATCCTTGAGCCTTTTTTTTTCCTTTCTTTTCCCCGTAATAATGTAACACGATAGTTCCGTAGGATAAATCATGCATTGATTTTCTTTTTGTATATTTTTCATTATTCCGAAATGTGAAGTTTCCTTTTTCGTGCACGAGTGACGGTGCTCGGATATGGCCTTTTTTTTTTTTCTTTTCCCCGTAATAATGTAATACGATTGTTCCGTAGGATAAATCATGCTTTGATTTTCTTTTTGTACATTTTTCATTATTCCGAAATGTGAAGTTTCCTTTTTCGTGCACATGTGACGGTGCTCGGATATGGCCTTTTTTTTTTATTTTATTTTCCCCGTAATAATGTAACACGATTGTTCCGTAGGATAAATCACGCTTTGATTTTCTTTTTGTACATTTTTCATTATTCCGAAATGTGAAGTTTCCTTTTTCGTGCACGTGTGACGGTGCTCGGATATGGATGCATATGTCCATTTAATTGAATTACATTGCACAGCTCCCGGAACATGCCATTTTATTTTCCATTTTATGTTCCAAATTTATTGGTATTGAATACGACCTGCAGGTGCAATCGATTCATGTCGTGAACCTAGTCTGCGGTCGTTGCGTTTATCATCACGTCGTCATATCATTTCAACTGCATGAGAACACGAACATCTGCTTTCGCGTTTTACAGTCCGGGGGAATACAGGTTTTCGATTCGGTTGGCTTCCTAGGAAATTCAATACGCAATTTCTACCTCTTCGTCTCTCAAAATTGCATTCCCTTCGTTAAACATTGAGCGAGAAACTCGCGATGCATCCGCAGACTTCTGCGTTAATTGAACGGACTAGTCAATTATAGCAATGGGCACAAAACAATGAGTTTTCATAAGACTGGGTTATTTTAAGCTTAAAGCATAAGTCTTCGTAATATCATTCTTGTCATCACTTTTTCCATCGTCTGATCCATCGTTATTTTTACAACGATACGATCATCGCGTCGACTTATTACGTTTTTTCTCATCAGAAGTCTTTTATAAGCTTTTCTTCTCTTACCTTCCTTTGAAATTGAACGGGGAACTTATATCACGATTCTACCTTATAAAATAGCTATTAACACCCACCTTGCTCTGTAATCAAAGAGTTATTTCTTTTTTAACTCTTAATAGGCGAGTAGGTTGCACTATCGCTATCAGAAATTGGTAGCACTTGTCGGTAGTGGAGGTTTACGAGCAGATCAAAGACGTCGAATCATTATGAGAAATATAATAAAATGTATTTAAAAAATGGATTAGAAATAAGTAAAAGATTGCTTCATTTAGAACACGGAAGACTTATGATAAGTTGGGTCTAGGAAGGGGTCTTTATCGAGGGGCCAGTACCAGTCTATAAAACACTAGTACCGTAAACATTTCGTGATCCACGGCTAACTACTTAAAGACACGATCCTTCCTCTCGCTTTTATCGTTCGCAGGCACGAGATTTCAATTCGCCGACATCCCTCGGAATTGAATAGGGGACTTGTACCTAGATTCCACCTCGGGTCTACTTGTAAGATTGCTTTCGCAGCCCACGCCGCCTTGTCTATAATTGAATAGTAGGCAGTTTCGCTCGAAGGAAGATTCTGTAAATGGAAAGCTTAATCGATTCGTTTGTCGCGTGCTATTTAAGGTACCGAATCGCTTTTCATCATGCATAAATCACATTGTATCCGAATATTATCTGACGGCAGTAGAATGACGACGAATCGACGTTTATGTTTCCTTCCTTAGGAAGTGGTGCGTATTCGTTTTTATCTTTCTATCTTTATACATTTTTTTCTCAGTAATAGTTTAATTGCTTCGGTAAATTTTGGCTTGTCAACGTATTCTATCTTGTAATAGCACTCGAGGGATCAGGGGTAAAAGGCCTTTTCTTTCTCTACGTTTATTTCTAAGTTGGGGTAGAGGGTTGGGAGATGTATTGTCAATTAAGAAATTAATTTCTTATGGTTCACATGCCTGAATCGTGAAAATATTTTTTAGATCACATTCGGCACTGGCGGGAAGGAGGGGGTTTCGCATGATACTGAGGACGATCTGTGGATCTTTTAAATCGACCTTCTTTTTTCTTTTTTTTTTGTTTATTTCAGTATAGCATGTGTCGCATGATGTTCTTTCGAATGACAATTCTTGGGTTGGAGCACAAGTCGAAAATAGATACATGTGCGCGACTACTCCACTCCTTCCAGACTCTTTGGAAGTTGGACGTCTTTGGCTTATATCTATCGATGATCGCATCGTGCTTCGTAGAATCTTCAATAAGAGTCCGTTTTCCTCTTCTTTCAAGGATGAGGAGAGTTCTAATTGGCCTTTTCGTCCTCAGAAACGGGTATCTCTGATTAATCTTATAGCCTCTTATATTCTTCTTGCAATTATTTCTAGCTTAATATTTCTCAAAATGGTATCCATTTCCTTCCTAAATCTTTTCAGAGAAATAGTGGATAATTCTAATTGTAAGCTCCTTTACTTTAAACGGAATATATTTCTCAACCATTCCGATCTACACATCTTGCCTAATCTTTTTGCACAATTCCTAAATGAAGGTCACTTTTCGTAGGTGTCTCTTTCAAGAACGGAGTTCTTCTCTGTATGTACTCGTATCTATTTTTTTTGTTTTTTTAAACCCGTACATCTCACATCCGTGAACTTATAGAGGTCCATGACGTAACGATGACGTGGATAAAAGTCACTTACTGCGTCATATCGAAGGGGAAAAGGCGTTCATTGAATCGGAAACTGGGAAGGTCGTGAGGGAAAAGAACTGTAAAACGGTTTGCATTAAAGTTACAGGTTATCGGAAAAAAAAAAAAAAAAAAAACGAAAACGGTTCGTTGTCTTTCTTCTTTTATGATTTTTATCTGACTAATTGTAAGGACCGTTGTTATTCATTTTTCATTCATTCAAGAACCGAAGTCTGGGTGTTCCGTACACGTATTGCAAATGCGGATTTCGGCTATTCATTTCCTTCATAGGGGTTTAATTATTAAATGCTTGCTCGCATCCCCCTCGGCACATGCGCAAATGAAGGCAAAACATTGACACCATAGTTACCGGCACCCTCGCCGCATTTCACGTACAAGTGTATCACCCTTGTTTGAAGATCAATACCCCATGAGTGTCTCAGGAAGGGCATGCTTTCGCGTTGATTATTTTGATTCACGGCATTAAATTGATATGAAAGTGTGATACATACGTATCCAAATGTGAAAATATTTATAAAAGTTTTCTCCAAACTGGGTGCACCGAATTATTTGAAACTTTAACACGTCATTATGGAGGCTCTAAGGAAGAAGGCGCTGCTCGTGAAATTTCATTTTTCGAGAAAAATTTTGCATTCATCTCGGACAAGAACCAAAGAAAGATTTTTTTCTTTTAAAATGAAATTTTACGGGCAGTGTGTTCTTCCTTGGAGCCTCCATAATCACGTGTTGAAGTTTCAGATAATTCGGTGCACCCAGTTTGGCGAAAAGATTGATAAATATTTTGACTTTTTGGTATGTATATATCATACTTTCATATCAACTTAATTAACGTAGGGAGTGTTTTTCCCACGCCTTGACCAGTTACAAAGCTTCTATACATTATACTTATTCACTATTTTGTTAAAAAACATAATAATTCCATAAGATCTCGGAAACCAGTTTGTCATTCCACTATTCGCATTTCAATTTCTGTCTTTTATTACTATGAACTCGATGTATATAATTAATGTTACGTCATATGGAAGAATTAAATCACTAAAACATGACTACTTCCTCTGATGTTACTTATCTTTCGTTCTTTGACAAAATTCTTTTCTCTTGATGTACAATTTCGATCAAGATGACATTACCTAGTTTGCCTCGGGACTAGAAAAGTATACCTAGGGATTCAATACGTTATTTTTCTTACATATTGTTTATTTAAAACCTTATTTGATTTTTATCCCCCGGTAATACATAAGAACTACATGAATCAATGAAATTCTCTTTGCTCTTAAATTTCATCAGTTTTTTTAAATCCTTTTTTAAATTCATTTTCTCGATGTTCGGTCTCAACAAGTCGTAAGGAAGATTTTTCCCGGACGAAGAGACACCTGCAAGGCGCGACAATGTCGGTAGTCGAGAGACGTATCGATTGGTTCCGCACAACATTATTCCCCGGTAATACATAAGAACTACATGAATCGATGAAATACTTCTTCTTCTTCAATTTCATCAGTTTTTTAAATTCTTTTTTAAATTCATTTTCTCGATGTTCGGTTTCAACAAGTCGTAAGGAAGATTCTTTCTTCCCGGACGAAGAGACACCTGCAAAGCGCGACAATGTCTGTAGTCGAGAGACGTATCGATTGGTTCCGTACACATACATACGCACTGAAAGGCAGGCCGCTAGCCTCAAACTACACGCAAATGTCGATGAAATATCGAGTCGCGCATACGGAGACCTAGCCCAAACCTACGAGAGCTTAAGGTGACATGAAAGGGTCATTCTATACATATAAAAAGTCAAAAGATTTATAAAATTTCTCTCCAAACTGGGTGCACCGAATTATTTGAAACATCAGCACGTGAGTATGAAGGCCCCAAGGAAGAACGCGATGCTCGTGAAATTTCATTTTTCACAAAAAAAGAAAAAATAATCTTCGTTCTAGTCTAAGCTAAATGAAAAAGAATTTGTTTTATAAAAATTAAATTTCACCAGCATCACGTTTTCCCTTAGGGCCTTCATAATCACTTGTTAAAGTTTCAAATAATATGGTGCACTCAGTGAAACTCTACTTAACTACTAAACTATATATATATATACATAAAATATTTATAAAACTTTTCTCCAAATTGGGGGCGCTTAAGGTGAAGTGAAACCCCCTTCAAATTAGTCGATTCGAATACAACACTTTTTTTTAAGGGTATTGGACCAAACTCTCCGAAACTTTGACACATGATCATCTAAGAATTATCCTGATACATTCAAAATTTGGATTTTTTGAACAAATTGTTTAACTTAAACAGTATATTTAGTCTGATTTGCACGATTTTTATTTTTCGCTGTGGCGATTTCCTGGCGAGCAGTATATACATATAATACATTCGTTGAGAATACTAAACGGTATGTTGCTGTATTATGTTTCCCTTAACTCCGGATTTTTCCAAACTACGCGTTCCCGATCTCTTAAGTGTTTGCAAAGTGCGACGTGTGCGTTTCGCAATACGCATCTCTTTTCGCGTAGATTTTTCTTCCAGTTTTTTGCCGGCTCGGCGTCGAGATCGGTCGCTAAACGAGCGGCGTTTCCATGGCTTGCATAACCTCTCAAGCTGGCCGATTCCTGCCCGTAAAACTGCTCTCGGTTGCTTTATTTTTCTCTCCCGACCTGCCGACCGATCGACCTGCTTTTTCTGCGAAATCCTCTCACTTTCGTTCGATTCTCGATTCGGCAAGTCGGAGACCTCGACGGCTTCGAGTCCGCTGCTCGAAATTTCGTAAAATTCGAGGATTTAAACGCGTTCCCTCCAATTAAAGGTTATGGCGAAAGCAGCTCGCGTGGTGTAACACTGTCACGTGCTCGTTGCACCCATCAAGTTTGTGTAGAATGAGTGCATCCATTTTGGATATCATCGATGACGGACATCTCGCCTTATTAATCATCACGTAAACTACGTGTTTTTGATTTTTCTTACATATATTTCACTTATAATTTTTAAATTGTAATATCAATTGCGTAATCGCAAAATTTGTAGGACTTAAATCTTAATCGTTGTTAATATATTTCTCTCAAAAAAATGCACGTGTGCATCCATTTTGGATATCATCGATGACGGACACCTCGCTTTATTAATCATCGCGTAAACTACGTGTTTTTGATTTTTTTTATATATATTTCACTTATAATTTTTAAATTGCAATATCAATTGCGTAATCGCAAAATTTGTAGGACTTAAATCTTAATCGTTGTTAATACATTTCTCTCAAAAAAATCGCAACGCCTAATAATACAAATCATGCAAATCGCGGAGTAACATTTACTGTTTAGGATAATGTAAAGAAACAGGGATTCAATGTTGGTTTAAAAATACTTATAGTTACCGAAACTTGACCATGGCCTCCTTTCATTGTGCCAAACTTTATATCTGATTAACAGATATGCGCAATTTTGATTTTAAGATGTTACAATTTTGTTGGCAATATATCTACGAGGTTCTCTTCACCCTGTTAAAGAAAATATTGAAATTTTATAAGATTTCTGTTGGCAGCTTTATTCAGTCATGGTATACTAATGTTATCAAATTTCCAAACAACATTTATAACATGTGTTATAAATTTGATACACAAGTGTACTCATTTATCAACGAAACTTCAGGAACTTCCAATATAATGTTACGAAATTAGATCTTGAAATTTATCATAAATGTATAATAATTCACTTTTGAAACATGAAATTTATAATTTCACCACAATCTTATGTACCAATAGGGTATGTATTTTATGAATATTTTTAACGGGACAGTTGTTAAGAAACATTTCATGTTCTACGCATCTTAGAGCCATATTTAACGACTGTAGTGTTTTCCATGCCCGATTAAACTCCAACAGTTAACCCGATGCTTTATCGAAAGACGATCGAACGAGGTGACATAGTTACTGGAACAATGCACCGGCTTCGATGATCCAACAATATGGCACGATGATCCGCAGTAGTGATGATCTAACGCCGGTGTGTTGTTTCCATCCGACAATGGTGCTAGCCTGCAACGAAACATCACGAGTTACACGAGTTCCATGAATTGTATGAATTCCGCGTATGTGTATCGTGCCCGAGTATAATTTCCCGAGAGGAAAATGGCTTTTCGTGCCATGTACGCATTTTCGTGGCGGATGGATTCCTTGACGGGCTTTAATTACTAGGTACGCAACTTTTTGCGGGATTCGATTAAAAGTGGGAATAAAAATCCCCCCGTTAAATTCGTCGTCGCTATTAAGGTGAAGTGAAACACGTGGAGAAATTTGACGGACGTCGATAAAAAAGATTCTTCCAAATATTTACGTTATCGACGTTTTTATTTATATCGACAGTCGTGTATTATAATGGCGTACTCCGTGTGTCGTTTCCGTACAATAATTATAAAGAAATCTAGGTAAAACTCGAAAAATCTCCTGGATTCATTGTATTTCATCCCTAACTGACTGCAGAGCGCCATCTGTCACTCCAGTGACAACTAAATTTTCTCTCCGAGTTCTCTCTTATCTTCGTTTTAGCACAGAAGCGCATAAGACACTTCTTTTGCATTTATCCCATTCAAATGCGAGTTTCGCGATTAGTAGAGAGTTCTAGATCATTGTACAATTGCCCTGACACTTTCGTCTCTCATATTAGAGCCTTTAATAATTATATATCGATCGCGATTTGAGAGCGACGCCATTTTGGTTCTGGTCTTTGTTAAGTCAAACATTTCTTTTTTTTTTGCGAAAATTCAAATTTTGAAAGGGTCAGGATAATTCTTAAGTGCTCGCAAGTCATGTGTCAGAGTTTCGGACACTTCGGTCTAATACCCCGTAGAGAAAAGTGTCTTATCCGAGTCGACTGATTTGAGGAGGGTTCCATTTCACCTTAAGGTGATGTGAAAGTGGTGTCATGAAAGTCGAAGAGGTTTTGTTTATAAAACTCTTCTCCCAACTCGGTTTACCGAATAGTTTGAAACTTTACAACGTGAATAGGGAGACTATAAGGAAGGTCCTGAAACTCATGAAATTTCAATTCTTTTCAAGTTTCTTTATAGGTATTTTAAAAATAGTTTATAAAAAATGAAATTTCGCGAGTTTCAAGATCTACCTTAGGATCTCCATATTCACGTTTTAAAGTATGAAACGATTTGAGACACTCAGTTCGTAGAAAAGTTTTATGAATGATTGAGCTTTCGGATACCACTTTCACATCCCCTTAATGTTGACACTTAACTCGAGATGTAAAGGTGCAGAATGTTCCGACGAAGCTCGCATCGATCTCCGCGGAAACCGAAATAAAATTTTATACGACAGATGATCGAGAAACGTTTTGTTAGAAGATTGTACGCCCGTGAAATAATTTCATTTAATGTAACATTTTGTTCGTGGAAGGACATACAGTTTGGTTGGAAAATGTTTGGACCGTGCATAAGAATATTGTCATTGATTTTAATTTTGTAGGGTTTGGCTAATGGATCTTTTTCGCCAGAATTGCTGTAGTGGAATTGTGGTTTCTCAATTCGGAATGTGTCGATGGAGACTCCACCTTTGAACGTGAATTACGACACCGATGATTGCGTAATAACGTGCGAAGATCCGTTTGACATGGACGTGTTCGGAAAGATTGATCGGGAACAGGTTTTCTAGGTTTCACGTAATTCATTAGGCAGGATTTTTTTTAGCTATGTCTAGAATCTTGACTAAACAGGTATCTTTTTCAAGACTTAGTTGGTATTAAAGTGATACACTATCGATGCCTTCATTTGGAGGTGAATACAAAATCAACAATGGATGGAATATTTATGTTTTCGTTCCGTATTCAAGTAACTTCCCATCACTTGTTATCGACTTATTAATTACCACGCTCCTTGAGTTGGACTGGATTAATTAGAGTGTAGTCCCTGCACGATGCAATATTGAAAGGTGGAGGTAATTTAAAGCGTGCAGGTTCACGCAACCAAAGAAAAAAAAAGGAAAAACATTTTAAGAGCAATTTCTTTAGATGTATAATTATATTCTCTACGTAAGAAGTTCTTCGTAAAAGTTGCTCCAGTCTTGAGTGCTTCGAGATCGAGGGAGAAAGTAAGGGAATAATTTTAGCGCATTTTACAAAATCCTAATAAATAACGGCTCACTTAAAATAATTGTTCCTCGCCCGTAACGGAGCTCTAATTGCGTAGAAATGAGACGAAATTATAATTGGGCTCGATAAATGAACGATCCCCGCGCATTTGGAATATTAAAGGGAAAAGAAATATCGAATATCGGAATTTTCCCTTAATCGTCGAATTTTCTCCCAGCCGAGCACTTTTAGTGCCGGGCTCGAGCTCCTTTAGCCGATCTCGAACAATGGCAAGTGCAAGATAAAATCCAAATGTCGATCGATACGAAACGTCGGCGGAGTTAACGAGAAAATGGCCGCCCATGTGTACGCCGAGGATAATAATTCTCTAATAACACGCGTTGGGCAGATTAAGCCGACCTTGTGCCGGATGGAGTTCCCATTTTCATTCTCCCTTTTTTAATTTCCACTTTTAGTGAAAGGTCCTTTGTCGACTAGGTTTAACCTGAGCATTCGTAGGAAAAGATCGTTAGGTTCGTTAGGCGTTCTGCCAACCCGACACAATCTCCATTAAGGTGGGCTTACCTTCGCCCACGACTTCGCGAGCCTCCTGCAAATACTCTAGTTTTGGTCGAAGTTCTTCGACTCCCTCGCTAACGGAGATATAAATAAATCCAACTCTCTAGCCCGAAATATCCACCGCCTAAAAACATGCTCGGAAAATACACACGTCATAGAGACGTCGCCGATACAACTCCTACAAGGAAGAAAAACTGAGAGAACGTTAAGGTGAATTGAAACGCGTCGAGGAACTTGATCGACGTCGATAAAGAAGATTTTTCTAAATGCCTACGTTGCCGATGTTCGTTTTTATATCGACAGCTGTGTCGAATTATATTGAATAATGTACAAAATGGCATACTCAACCTGTCGTTTTCGTGCCATAATCATAAAAAAATCGAAGAAAAACTCCAGAAATCCCCCGGATTTATGGTTTCAGAGGCCCTAACTGACTGCGGAGGGACCCTCTGCGCCATCTGTGATTTCCAGGTTAATTAAATTTTCATCCTGAGACCGCATATTACCATCGTTTTAGCATAGCAGCGCATAAGACACTTTTCTTTGCCTTTATCTCGCTCAAATTCGAGTATATCGATTACCAGAGTGTTTTAAATTATCTTAAAATTGCCTTGACCATTTCGTTTCTCATATTAAGGTCTTCCATAATTGTATATCAATTGAAATATGTGCCCATAATTATGAAAGTGGTCTAAGTCAAAATTAAAAAAAAAAAATGAGTTTATCAGTTATTTCACGCCATATTATTTCAAATGAAATTAATTCAATGTAATTTCGAAACAAGAAATATATGACTTAGACCACTTTCATAATTATGGGCACATATGAGAGCTCGACGCCATTTTGGTTCTGGTCTGGGCTGAGTTAAATAATTTTTTTCAAAAATCCACATTTTTAATGTATCAGGATAATTCTTAGACGTGTTAGACTTAGACTTAGACATGTGTCAAAGTTTCGGACGGCTCGATCCAATACCCTTAAAAAAAAGTGATTTATTCGAATCGACTGATGTGTGGGGGGATTTCACTTCACCGTAATGTGTGGAATTTAGGAAACGTAGGGCAATTAAGATTACCCGTCTGGAATGATTTCCGATGAACGATAATTCTCATAAGGGAATACTTCTGGAGAAATTCTATTTATGAAAAGTTGACTGACTGAGAAGAGTATTTCCAAAACTTGGACGGATTGGCCAAAAATTGTGATTCAATTCCGAGATCCAATTTCATGTAGGAACAGGTGCTTACGAGTTGCGTGTAACTAAGGTGACGACATCCGTTATGTAATCGCAAGTTGTGGGCAAACTTAAAGGTTCCGATGGTCTACCTTGACACGGTCGTATTCGAATTGAAGAACGGGCAATTCCAGGAAGGACCCCTCTAATGGGAGTCTGCCTACAGGAAATGGTCCATTTATTAGCTCTGTGCTTTAATTCTCCGGGGACGAGAGGGAACGCCCTTTATACCGGGAACTAATTGGGTTGATATCATTCGGTGCGACATTAAAATATACAGGCTCGCCTTGGATCCTGCTTTATAGATTTCTCTCCAGCCAATCTCTATGTTAAGTTACGCAAGAGATTACAAAATCCAAAGTAGCAACTTCCGTTTTTTAGCACTCTTTTTTGTTCCATTGGTAATTTCTCTCAAACGAGCCTTTTTCGTAGGGTATTAGAAAGAACGAAGACAGGTACTCGAGGATTTACTTCAACGACTTCTTTTGAAATTGACAGAAAATAGAAATGAAGAAATAATTGGCTAAAAAGAAATGTGCGGTCTGCGGGACACACTACCGAAGTAATACTTCAGTAATTCATTTGCATTTGTAGGAGGTGAAATTACCGAAGGCGAATCTACTATTGACAAGTCTATATTTTCCGTAGATTCACAGGTATAGTTATTTGACTTATTGTTAAAGAAGACGTATATAGAATAGATTCGTGCGTTCCGTTCTGCGATCCTCGACCAAGTGCCGTCCCGTCCATTGTTCGGACCGTCTTGGTCTAGCCGTATCAATTGTTTAGGCCATGCTCATATCTTCGAAACATGCTCGCCTTTCCTCGCCCATGATTCTGGGAATAGGTCCATGGACCTCCGATCATTTTGCCTTGCCTCTTCGAAATATTTCCTTCACATTATGTAAAGACATAACCTCTATTCTCAAATTGAAAGGTCCAGCTTCGCAACTTATCGGGTTTGTTTCCTTTTCACTTTCGCTCATATTATTCTCCATTGCCATGGGGTTATACGGACTGATACGTTCACCAATATATACGTGAAAGTCGGTACAAAATACTACTCGGTCTCCCTAATGTACACATTCGCCCGACTAGGGAAGAAGACTAACACAGGCTCGCTCGAGTTAGTATACGTTGCCACGTTGCTATGACGACGCTCAGCGACCCGCCATATACTACACACGCACGTGCGCGCGTACAGGATAGATGACGTCACAGACTTGATATGCGGGAAAGAGAGGGGATACATTCCAATGCGTGACATTTTTTCGTTACATCTCATCTTTTCCAGTACTTCACTCCTGAAATGGTCGAGGCTTAGGCACCATATAAGAAGCTCTACTTCAATAAACAGTTCGTTTAAATATAAAAGGCATAGAAGGAGGGAAGACACTTTTGCAAAAGGTTCCATTTCGGTAGGATAGCCGAGATGTTCCCTCAGGAAAACGAAGATGTCAGCGCTGGCCATAGCGCGAACAATATCGCGTCGTTTGTTCCGGGGCTCTTGATGGCACTTAAGGCAATCTGTCGGTCTTTTCTATGGGCGAGGTGCACACGTCTTTTCCATGTGTTCCCGAGACCTATCACCTTGTGTTGGTCCTCGCTCTGTGGATTGCGTTCGCCACTTCGACCCGACCGCTCGAGGGCACTTTTCCATTTCCATTTTCATTTCTTTTCGAGGACCTCGATCCCTCGCACTGGACACATCTCTCGCGGCCATGAGAGGCTCGTTGCTGACTTTGTACGAAGTTCTTAACGACCCATTTAATCCACGATATACTGAGGAAGAAAATCCCTTTTTAGAGAAAAATAAATTCTTTTGTCGAGTAGCTTTTTAACAGCACTGTCTACAAAATGAGATCAGGTGAAATGAAGGCGTGTTACAAGTACTCAATTTTTATAGGCTTTTCTTTACCAAGTCGGTTTGCCTCGTTATCGTTACATTTTCTGCGCATGAACGTGTTAAAAATGACAGTTGATTTTCTTAGAAGAGTGACAGACTTTGAAAGAATTAATAATATTCCTGTAAGAAACTAGAATTTAATAAAATTATCAGGGTGTCTAACGTTCTTTTTCAAACCTGTAACAAGTACTTAGTTACCAGTGAACTCGTTGTTCATAATTTTTTTTATATCAAACTGTTATTTCAGCTCAATGCAACATTCTATTAAAAATGTGATATAATGTTCATTAATATTCTCAATTCTCGAGATCAATTTTGTACTTAAAATTCATTTCGCTAAATGTTAACCTACCACCAGTTGGATTGCAGCCTTGATGATTCTTACAAAATCAATTATACCAGGGTAAAGGTATTTCTCCGGCAAGAAACCTTTACATTATTGTACGGAATTAATTTCGCCTAGAAAGTACACTTTTTGCTCAGTACGCGTACATACACCCGGAGACCACCTCGTAGGTGTCGTTATTGGCAGTACTGCATTAAGAAATAATCATTTATTAAAATAATGCAATTTTGCATAGCTCGTTACGCAAGTCGGTCGAAATTGTTGCAAGAAGGTCCAGGGACCAGTGGATAATATAACAAAGGAACAAAGCTGTTCGGCAGAATTTAATTTACCACGATGCTCCTCGTGAACTTTTAAACCCCTTTTACAAGGTCCGATGTACACGGCGAGTGTATCTTATTGTTCCTCCCTTTGGGTGTTTCTCTTGCGAGACGAAGCTTCTCGTTTCACTTTTTCTCGTGGTTTTACACGACTTCCCGAGAAACTGTATCGCCCCGATTGCCAGACAAGGCCGCCCTTGTTTTTTATTGGCAGCTGTAAAACTCGCCAGACTCGACCGTACGTCTTCCTCGGGGATTTATAACTCATGCGAAGTGATTGCAAATCGCGATATATATAAAACTCGCGATAAGTCGCTTTGATATCTCGGATTTGCATCGACTGCAGAAACTGGTCGTTTAAACGCGGAATACGAAAGCAAGGCTCGATCTGTAAAAAAGAAAAAAAAAGAAAAGAGGCAAATGGAATTCCGCTATGCGGAAGCAATTCGCAAATGTCCCGTCTCTGATCATATTGCGTGAGTTCTTTTTATTTATAATTAACATCTAGCTTTGCAGTTTGGTTTTTCCTAGGTGAGTACTTGCGAGGAATACGGTCCATCGAATTGGTCATGAAAACGCGCCTTCGGATGCGACAAGAGGCATCGTCTGGGTCAGCAATTTTGGCAACGGTCCCAAAGTCAGGAGCAGCTTCCTCGGGATTGGCATGAGATCGATCGTTGTTGCAGCTATTCGTATTTAAAGTGACGATTGGCCTCGGCTAGAGGATATACTCGTGTTGTCAATGTTATTTATTTTATTTTCTTTTTTGTTTTATTTTTATTTTTATTTTTTTTTAGTCTGTCCGCCGCGAGTCCTAATACAAAAGTAACTCCCGGGTATAACATTGGACCTTGTCCATTATAAATTGAATACAATGTTTCAAAAGCAATTATCATACATAAGTGCGGCGCTCATTTGGAAATCTCCCTCGTGGAATTCAAGAAGAATTTCATAATTCCAGAATCAAACTGGCGAAATTAATTCCCAAGGCTTACCGACCAGTTCATGGAATTTGACGTTTACGCTTGCGGACGGTGATCGCTTTCGGTAACATGTATATAATACAATGCAGATGTTTATTAATTTCACTAGAATTACAGCATTCTCGCGGGGTAAATGAAATTCATTCCATCGAATTCACTGTGGACACTTGCGTATAAATGCGACGAGTCAGCAATTTTGGCAATGGTCCCAAAGTCAAGAGTAGCTTCCTTGCAGATAAGCAGGGAATCGATCGTCGTTGCAGCTATTTGCACTTAAAGCGACAATTGGCCTCACGTAGGGGATTCTCACGCTGTTTGTTTCTCTTTTTCGAGACAATTCACCACAAGGCTGGGTTGGAAATGTAAAATTCATTTCTGGACTCGTTTTTAACCGCTTGCCTGGTACGTCGCCTTCGGAGGTAGTAGCGTCGATCTGTTAAATATATTAAAAATAACTAGGACTAATACAGAAAAATATGATACGATAAGAGAAATCCTGCCTCATCGGCTATTACCAATCCATATCGAGATACTTAACAATTTGTAGAAATTGTCCGCGAATCTAGAGTAAAACTTATACTTTGCGATTCAGACCGTGGAGTGAAAAAGTGGACGGCTACTCTCTCGGCCGGCGATTTAGCTCGGTGTAAACCGTTCGTTTAAGTACCCGAAGATACCCGAGGCCACTCTCTAGAGTTTCTCCCTTACACCTGGCTGGTGTCTCTTTCACCGCCCATAGTAATTTGCGGTAATTCTCTAGGGAAGAGGAGCGCAACCTCGCTCACGAGCATTATTCAAATTGGCACACTAGGAACGAACTTACGTAACTCGAGCTACCGGGCACTTCCGATGAATCGGAATATCGAGCTGGTACCTCGTGAAAAAAAAAGTCATTGTTAACGAGACCAACAATAAGAGACCGACGCCGTGACGAGGCGCGCTTCCATTGTACGAAGCGACTCCGCGTCGAGGAAAGTTTACTTCGCCTTCTGAGTGGTCTGCAAATGCAAATATACATTGTCTGCATTTGGACCTTCGTATCGAAAAGTGCTGTTTCTTCTAGCAAGTTTTGTTAAGAACTTGCTTCTTCAGAGTTTTACGACCCATTGAATATCTTCAATATGACGCCCAATAAGGTGCGTAAAGCTGGCACCCCCACCTTTACAAAATTCAAATTTCTTTGTCTTAATATTTTGTGCTCTTTATGTGCTAATTATGTGCTACATTCGGAAATTTTGTGCTAGCTCGGTTTTTGGAAAGAAATTCAATTTTTCTGTGGGGGGCTGGGTACTAATAAAGCAAGCACCCCCACCATTAAAAAATGTGTTTAAATAATCAAAAATAGATGAAAAGTTATCAGCAAGTTATGTGCTCTCCGAAAATCATATTCATAAATTTAAATGTACAACATTCAAATTTCTTTGTCTTAATATTTTGTGCTCTTTATGTGCTAATTATGTGCTACATTCGCAAATTTTGTGCTAGCTCGGTTTTTGGAAAAAAATTCAATTTTTCTATGGGGGTGCTGGGTACTAATAAAGCTAGCACCCCCACCATTAAAAAATGTGTTTAAATAATCAAAAATAGATGAAAAGTTATCAGCAAATTATGTGCTCTCCGAAAATCATATTCATAAATTAAAATTTCCATAATTTGCGAATGTAGCACATAATTAGCACATAAAGAGCACAAAATGTTAAGACAAAGAAATTTGAATTTTGTAAAGGTGGAGGTGCCAGCTTTACGCACCTCGCCCAATATGGTGCCGATTAACGGATATTAACTTTAGGGATGAGTACTCGATTCGGGCAACATGAAAAATGACTAATGCCCGATTTCACCAACCTCGGTCAAAAAGCTAATCCTCGGTTACGAGTTGAACGTTCCACCACATTTTACCAGCGGGTTAATTTCCATTAACCGCTGTTTAGATTAACCGGCCAAATTCGATCGTTTAGTTTCAGTTAATCGAATTTCAACGTAAAAACTGCACGAACGTGACAAAATCATGGATTATATTGAGGATGTATTAGCACCTTCGTATGACGAAACGGATGAAAACGTTTTTTGACTTTATTAATAATTTCTTAATGATCGAGATACGCTTGAAAATATTTTCTATTGAAAAACATGGATTATATTGAGGATATATTAGTATCTTCGTATGACGAAACGGATAATGACGTTTTTTGACTTTATTTATAATTTCTTAATGATCGAAGTACGCTTGAAAATATTTTCTATTGAAAAACATGGATTATATTGAGGATATATTAGCATCTTCGTATGACGAAACGGATGAAGACGTTTTTGGACTTTATTAATAATTTCTTAATGATCGAGATACGCTTGAAAATATTGTCCATTGAAAAACATGGATTATATTGA
Organism: Orussus abietinus; assembly: GCF_000612105.2. Lineage (NCBI taxonomy): Eukaryota > Metazoa > Arthropoda > Insecta > Hymenoptera > Orussidae > Orussus > Orussus abietinus. The sequence goes on from NW_019394320.1 coordinate 94,917, forward strand.
GGATGTATTAGTATCTTCGTATGACGAAACGGATGAAGACGTTTTTTGACTTTATTAATAATTTCTTAATGATCGATGTACGCTTGAAAATATTTTATATTAATTCTTAACCAAAGAACTTTACTTCTTGAGGCTAGTATCTGTCGAATAACTTCTTCTTGCATGAAACTAGAGGGACTTTGTGTCTCGATAAGGACGTATCTATCTTACTTTCTTGTCGATCGGAGTATTAGCCAATTAGCGAAAGCGATCAAGACAATTCGACTTCAAATAGTGCATACGTTTAGGTAATCACGCTGCAAATAAATGTGGTGGAACATTTACGTTTTTAACTCATGATTAACTTAGATGTTAACTTCAACCTGCGGTTAGGTAATCAATGATTTAACCGAGCTTGATGGAACCGGGCATAATCGTGGTATGGAAATTTAATTCGACCTAGTAACGATGATTTACTTATCGCTCTTTAGATTTCGTCTCGTGATATTTCCCTGAAAAGTAATATCGTTTAGTGCCGTTCATATGAGGGGCTAAATCTGGATCCGCACAACGTGCATCTGTGTTTACACCATATAGATCTTGGCGCACCTCCAAAGAAGATAAGCAATTCCCAAATATAGTAGGGCTTGATATGTCTTATAATGGAAGTTCTGCCCTGACTTTATTTCTGTTACAGGCGGCGTAAAGTTGTAATATTTACCGACCGAATGTTATTCGTCACATGTGCTCCGGAGTAGATATGGCATAAAGTCTAATTTCATTACGAGAGAATTAAAATAACGGTACAACAACACCTATAACAACCTATAACCTATAACAATTACTTGTTTCGGATGAGATAATCCGTCCGGCGCCTACCATGTGCCTTGGAGTTATTTTTTATGTTTCTTGTGCAATATTACTTATTTTGTTAAAAAATATATTGGAAATTTAAAGTATATACTTTGCAATAAACGGTCTATATAAATTCATGATAAAATGATGACTTTTCCTATGTGCAATTACGTTTTGAAACAGAGAACTCCATTTTTCTTTTTTTTTTGATCACATATACCTTTGTTATTTATGTAACTTTCAATGAATATAGAAAAATTAGCGTCCCTGTTTTATTCTCTATTTTGTCCTTAATACCCTGCTTTCTGAATTATGTAAATATTGCTATTCGTTTGGTTTTTATGAGCCTTTTTCCAAATCCAGTAAAATCGCAAAATTCGGCCGGTTATCTTCGCATAAGTACCTCTTTTTCGCCCGGCACTAAAAGGGTTAAGAACAACGTATCTGTGGAATTTGTTCGTCACCGATCATTAGAAGCCACCTTAAATCACGCTACATAGAGTACGTTTTCAATGGCGGTACTCAGAAAAGCTTCGTAGAGCATTTAGCCTTCCCCCTTAGCACTAAATCCGAGAACGGAGGTCCCTTTGTCCCGAGCTTAAAGAAAGTATTTCTCAAAATTTCCCGTCAGCTTAATTAACCCCGCCAATTTGAGGTCTGCTTCTGGATCCGACGTTCGAGGCGGAGTTTAAGCCCTTATGGGTTTTGGCTAAACTCCAAAGAGGACGCGCGACGCCCGGTATGGTGGATCTCGACGTGCTCCGCGCGCGCGGCGGAAGTTCCGTGTTGGTTGACTTTATTGTGGCTTATTATTAGCCGGGCACCACGTGCGTATCGAGGAAGTCGCGGGCTAGTTTAGAACCGGCCGTATAACGGTTCCCGTTTGTTTCCTCCGTTGGGTCCCAGGCGCGTGCTACTCGTTTAAAGTCAACTCGATAATGGGTCTCGTTAGGTCAGGCTTAAACCCGCCGCCCACGAGCGATCGATCGATCCTGACTCCGCGTTCTCTCTCTACGACGAAACGGGATCGAGGGATATTTCGAGCGAGCGGCATTCCGTGGCCGAGTGCTTCCTAGAAGAGCCGAGTTTTCAGTTCGGTCTTCGAAACCTCTTCGGGGCGCCTCGGAGCTTTTAGAGTCTCCCATCGCTCGCCGTAATCGGGTCTCGATGCTTGCCTAGAATCCGCGCGCTCTTGTTGCGCGACTCTCTTCGGCTCGATTTTTTTCGATACCATGACGTCGCATCGAAAAGTTCCCACAAGGAAAGTTGTTCGGCACGATGCGCGGGGCATTTCTTGTACGAAGAGTTTTCTTGTTCCGCAGACCAGGGGGGAGGGAAATTGGTTCAAACGGCGGCCGAATGTCTCTTCGGATCGGTGATATGACGTGGATGGGTGGCACGCGAAGGTGGACGAGTGGACTGGCGAAGTTGACGAGTTGGAGAGGAGGAATTAAACGCTTCAAGCCTCTTAATGCTCGCCGTGGTGAAGCCTTCGTGAACGGTGGTCACACAGTAGAGCCGTTGAACCGAAAGTCCTACTTTTCTGGAGGGTATACCACGGATTCTTGTTTCACCGTTTTCCCGATAACGATGAGTCGTACCGAAAAGTTTTTTGGATGAAAATTGTCCGGTATTACGTACAGAGAAAGTTTTGTACGGGAGAATATTTTTCATCTCGCAACGTTAAAACGGGAAATCAGTACGCGAGGCGGCTAATGCGACGACAGTTTCTTGTCCTACTGTCGTGGCCAGCTGACGCGCAAAATCGTAGATAAGGATGCTGTACAGCATTATGGAGTATGATGGTTGCAGCAATCACCCATCGGGGTGTTTAAATCGGAATGAAAATCCATCGTCTCCTTTCACTCTTATATAAAACATAAAAATATGATATATATGTGCCCATAATTATGAAAGTGGTCTAAGTCATATATTTTTTGTTTCGAAATTACATTGAATTAATTTCGTTTGAAATAATATGGCGTGAAATAACTGATAAACTCATTTTTTTTTAAATTTTGACTTAGACCACTTTCATAATTATGGGCACATATATAGCTATAATATGATAATAAAAAATATGTATGTATATATATAGATGTCCCTGTATCACCTTAATAAAATTCCTGGAAAAAAAAAATCGAACCTTGCATATTAGAATTCGTTATCGATGCCGCCGTGTCGAGGTTTGAAAAAAATGTAATTAGTTCCCGGTAGCAGCTCCTCGACTCCATTTCCAGTGGGTCGGACTGCGCGCGAGGTCATAGATATTCCACGGCCTTTTGGGGCCTTGCAATCGTGATGCTCGTGACGCCGTTACTGTCGCGATTGCCGCGGATCTTTATTAGCTCGGTGAATAGATTTCGCTTACGTGTACGCGCGTGGGCGGTCGTCGTATCGTTCGCCCAATACGTGTGCCTGAATTGACCGCGAACGGACGCCTCTTCGGTAGATGCCTCCCGCGTGCTCGTCGGGACGACCGTCGCGCCTGCCAATTGATTTCGAATCTCGCGCCATTAAAGCGCCACCACACGTTCCGGCTTGCGCTGGGAACGCGCCTCAGCCTTCGCGAAATTCCGTCCTAGATGGACTCCTTTTTCGATAATCTCACACCCCGTGGACAAAAGAACGTAAAATAAAGTAAAAGTTGTATTACGATCATTCTCGTGACATTTGTGCGCCGAGAAAGTCTAAACTCGTTAAGGTGAAGTGAAACACCCATCAAATCAGTCGATTCTGATGCAACACTTTTTTTTTTAAGGGTATTGGACCAAATTGTCCGAACTTTGACACATGACTCGTGATCATCTAGGAATTGTTCTGATACATTAAAAATTTGGATTTTTTGAAAACATTTTTTAACTTTGCCCAGACCAGAACCAAAATGGCGTCGAGCTCTCATATTTCGATCAATATACAATTGTCGAAGACTCTGATATGAGAAACGAAAGGGTCAAGACAAGTTTAAGATAATTTCAAACACTCTGATTATCGATAAACTGGAATTTGAACGGGATAAATCCAAAAAAAGTGTCTTATGCGCTTCTATGCTAAAACGATGGGAACACGACGTCTCGGAGTGAAAATTTAATTGACCTGGAAATCACAGATGGCGCAGGAGGTCCCTTTGCAGTCAGTTAGGGCCTCTGAAATCATAAATCCGGGGGATTTCTGGACATTTTCTTCGATTTCTTTACAATTATTGTACGAAAACGACAGATGGAGTATGTCATTTAGTACCGTACCCAATATAATTCGACACTTTGTTTTTTATTTAGCCTAGACTAGGACCAAGATCACATGTTTTTGGGAATAATGAAATCTCACGAGCATCGCATTCTTCCTCAAGGCCTTCGTAACCACGTGCCGAAGTTTCAAATGATTCGGTGCACCTAGAAAAGTTTTATAAATATTTTGACGTTTCAAATGAATAGAACGACCTTTTCATATCACCTTAACCCTTTGCTCTATGAAATTTTATTCTCCTACCGTTTCGCAGGAGAATCGAGAACCCAGGGGTTAATTAATTAGAATAACACTTGGGGGGAAACTACGCGAAGAGATTGCGTAAATAAAGAATAAGTCTGCCATCGGAGGGTAATATAGGGCATAAATTCATGTTTTGTTTATTATGGATCGTGATATACTACAGGTTAAATTTTTTCAGGTGCTTTTTTTTTTATTCCCGTTGGAACGGTTTCTTTCCTTGATCTCTTGTTCTTATCATTGGTTACACGAGGACGAGCCAACCTTGTGAACGCTCGATAAAACGATGGAAAAGGTTGGCAACGGTGCCTGGAACATTTTGGAGAGTTCTATATTTAGCAGCGATTTTTCTGGGGTCAAGGTGAAGCTCCTTGGACGAGTCCTCGACTCGCGAACACGTTGACCAAATATGCAATTATTTGTTTTATGCCGTCGTCATGGGTCGAGGATGAAAAATAACCCCAGGTCGGCTGTAATTTATCCGCATCACGCGATACACGCGGAATTTAATCGTCACTTACGGCCACCGATTGAAGTACAACTGGAGTAGCAATAGAGTTCGAAAATTCTCGGTAACATTAAATTGGAGAAGGTAACTGTGAAACATACCGTAAGTTACCGGGAACATTGAGAATTTAAGAGAACGTTAATTTTGGTATTTATACTTTAGGTTTCTTCGTTTAAATAACTTTCTTTTTTTTGCAATCAACTTCAAAGTTCAACCTAAAGAGTAATAATTACTATTAGAAAATATTGATTATAGGGTCGTGTTTACCTCCAGCTAAAAATATTCACGTATGTACGACTTCACGGAAAATTCCATGCCATTTGTTTCAAACGAACTGATATTTAATTCTGCGACGAAGCGAATGGGAGGTTTTCATTGGCTACGGAAAACGTACAACGGAAATTCCCCTCTACGATGTTTCTCTATAGCTAATCGAAACCTCTCGTTCGCTCTGTTGAAAAATTCCAATTCTCATAATTCCTCGATAAAAAAGGCTTTGGAGAAATGACCGATAAATTACCGGGAATTTCTCTTAGTTTCTGACGTAACTTACTGGATTTAGAACTCTAGGTAGCAATTTCGAAAAGTGCCCGACAACGTGACGATGAAAATTCGTTGTGATACCGACTGAATCGACGACTTGATATTTCTCAATGTAATGCTTGTCCTTTGTACAGCGTGTTACGTGCACACGCAGATAAATAATTGAGTTGATTGAGCAAAATCGTTTGATTGACAGGATTTAATTAATTCCAGAAAACGTTTCGGTCGAGTGAATCTAATTTTAATTCCCTTAACCAAACTCGTTTCCCTCCATCCATTAAAGTGTTATGGTTATGGTTAAATCGTCTCGTTAACTTTAGACAATGTGTTAATCAATGAATCGAATGTTTTGATTAAATGTACTAAATTACTTTAATTTTCTTCTCTACCTTTAATGTTCTGCTCTACCGCGATATTTTATATAACTAACCAAACGTTATTAATCAAAGAATTTTGTCATGTCAACAAAATATTTGATTGGACATATATTAACCATATTCTACGGTTGAACCGAGAAAAATTATATTGATGTGTTGAAATATTTTTCTACGAGTGTCGATAGACATGGAAGAATGCGCTGGTGAAAATGGTTTTAGTCTAAAAAGAAATATTTGGGCTTTAGGCAACTAATGTGAACGAAAAGTGAATTTTCCGGGCTCTTCCCTTGTCAAGGAGTCTCGGGAATTCCGGAAAGAAATACTCGGAATATTTAATGATTTGCTTAGAAAGTCATGGGGCCCTCTTATATAAGTATACGTTCAGGGGAAGTTCTAGGGAAGTTCTAGGGAAATTCTAGGGTGAAAATACGAGCAGCAGTCTCTGGGCTCGGCCCTTGAGGAACTTGGAGTGCCCGGAAATTTACCGGGACGAGTTTGCGGATATTTTCATCAAGACGTTGAATTAAGGTGATATGAAAGTGTGATATATACGTATCAAAAAGTCAATTGATTTATAAAACTTTGCTTCAACCTGTGTGCACCGAATTACCTGAAACTTCAACACGTAATTATGGAAGCTTTAAGGAAGAACGCGCTGTTCGTGAAATTTCATTATTAGAAAAAAATGTTGCATTTATCTCGGACAAGAACCAAGGAAAGATTTTTTTTTCTTCAAAAAATATAATTTCACGGGCAGCGCGTTCTTCCTTCGAGCCTCCATAATCACGTTTTAAAGTTTCAGATAATTCGATGTACCCAGTTTGGAGGAAACTTTTATAAATATTTTGACATTTTGGTACGTATATATCACACATGCATATCACCTTAAGGTGATAAAACTTTTCTCCAAACTAGGTGCACCGAATTATTTGAAACTTCGGCACGTCATTATGCAGGTCCCAAGGAAAAATGCAATGCCCGTGAGATTTCATTGTTGACAAAACAATGTGATCTTGCTTCTAGCCTAGGCTAAGAATACAGGACTTCTTTTGAAAATGAAATTCCACGAGCATAGCGTTCTTCTTTAGGGCCTTCACAATTACATGCCGGGTACACCCGGTTTGGAGAAAAGTATTATAAATATTTTCACGTTTTTACATATAGAATGACCCTTTCATATCACCTTAAATGTTCGATTTTAAGGCGCCCTTTTTTACGCTCCCTTTAACTCACCCATGGTCCCATGGACCCGCGATACGTGTAATTCTTATGGTATACAATTCGACGGCGTTACTTAAGAGTTAATATTTATAGCGATTTATAGCGTAAACAGGATTTTAAAAAGCTATTTTAGTTAAAGCACATAACCTTGAAACGTATCACGCTCACCGAAAATGTTCTCTCGAGTATGTACGGCTTTCGCGTGCCATTTATGTATATATACACGATATGCAAGGGCATAGATATACATAAGTCAAGAACGCAAGTCGACCGAGTTTCGCCGATCGTCCATTTAAAGCCGCGTTTAACAGCGTTCATTGGCTTGGAGTTCACGCGCGGACGAGGTTAGACGGCCGTGCACCGCGTGATCGTTTCAGTCAATAAATTCCTGCACCGAGACTAAAGCCCCGTTCACGAGTCAATGATATTATAGGAACTGCATCGATGACCGCGTACGGTTACGTATTGTTTCATGTTCACCGGCGGGAAGGAACATAGGAAGTGTAGAGAGCTCCGTATACATATGAGTATATCTAGAGTGACGGAGAAAGGGAATTACCGTATCGCGTTGCACGGTCGGTCTCACTCCCTTTTCTTTCTCTTTCAGTAATTGCCCGTTGCGTAAATTTAAGTTGGAGTTTTACGTTACCGTTATTCTTAGGAATACCCTTAAGGTGATATGAAAGAATCATTCTGTATATATGAAACGTGAGGATATTTATAAAACTGTTATCCAAACTGGATGTACCGAATCGTTTGGAACTTCCGCGTGTGGTTATGAAGACTCTAAGGAAGAACGCGATGCTTGTCAAATTTCATTTTTCACAAAAAAAGAAGAAAAAGTTTGATCTTGGTTTTTGTCTAGGCTGAATACTAATTTTTTTATTGAAAAATGAAATTTCACGAGCATTGCGTTCTTCCTTAAGGGCTCTATAATCTGTGGGATGACGTTTTAAGCGATTCGGTAGTTTCTCCAATTTGGAGAAAAGTTTTACAAATATTTCGACTTTTTGGTATGTATATATAACACTTTCATATCACCTTAAGGAGATAAGGCACCGAATCATTTGAAACTTCGGCACGTGATTATTAATGCCTAAGGAAAAATGCGATGCTTGTCTAATTTTATTTTTCGCAAAAAAAAAAGTGTCATCTTGGTTCTAGTCTAGGCAAAATAAATAACTTTTTTTGCGGAAAATGAAATTTCATGAGCATTGCATTCTTCCTTAGGGCCTTCGTGATTACATGCCGATGTTTCAAATGATTTGATACACCCAGTTTGGAGAACAGTTTTATAAATATTTTGACGTTTTGATACATAGAATAGCCCTTTCGTATCACCTTAAGAAATTCAATTGCATTCGCACTCGCGACCCGGGCACATGTAACCTCTTGTAATTCGTTTTGAGTACCATAACGCTTGCACCTAAAATGACGTTAAAATTCCTCCCTGGTTTAAATAATAATTTGAAATTTCAATTTCAATGCCATTTCAATCGATAAATCCCGGTACCAGGATTATAAGTTTCCTCTCGCCTGATTAATGGTACGGTGGAAATTTTGTTTAGAATCACGCCATGGTTTGGTTTGTAAATTGAATTATATCCCCCTTACGTTGAACCGCGAAGACTTCCGGAACTCCCTAAGGATCCGCCATTTTGAAAGCTATTAATCACACTCCCATGCGCTTATAGCACCCAATGGAAGCGTTAAAAAGCCATAACAATGATTCACCGTGAATGGTGAACTGACTTTCCATTATGCAACGCCGGTAAATCAATACGCGTCTGCACCTGTCGATTAAACGCTGTTCACCTGTCGCGCTCTCGGCTTGTTAAATGTTTTTCCAATATGGCGGACGCACCGGCGTGCAAAGTTCATTGCCTCGGGGGAAGGGACGAAAATCGCTTAAACGATTCAGCATCCTTCGTAAGTTTTTTCCTTGGTCGCCGGAATTCGGCTCGGGAGTTGTTACCGGTAAATAGGGGAGATTTATTGAGGCTTTCTCGAACGCTCGGCCGAGGTTACGTGGCCGCGAAGGAACGCGTTCACCTGGCCGGAGGAAATTTCATAACGCCGTGAAAACGATACTTTCGGATTTTCAAAGCACTTTCACTCGGGTGTCTCGAGGTGTCGTCGTCAACGATTTCGATCTTCGTCTCCAAAAACGAGAACGATGAAAGGTACAGAAATAAAAAGCAGCACAAAGTGCCGCTACAGAATACGGTAATCATGGTTATTGGTCTACTCCATGATGCAAGACGTTTGTTAACGAATTTTTACTGCTTTTTGAAGTCACTTCAAGGAGCTTAACTTTCCACGTGAACATTGAATCAGATGGCTTATTTCTTTGAGCGAAGGAATTGCATTCTGTCGGTTGATGTTTAATTAAGAAAACTATTTGTGCATATTTCAAGTTGTCGGTAAAGAACATTTTCTGGCAGGATCTTTTCCCCACGGCGTACGATTTTATTGATATAATATTTTCCACTTTTATAAAGATTGCAGTTCTTCAATTAACTTCTTGAACGATTCTTCCGACCCAGTTGGGTATGTAGTAGAATTTTGAAACAGTTTCTTGCAGTGGTTTTAAAGTGAAATTAAAAAGCAATGTTATATAAAGAGATGTGGCAAGAAATCATCTTCGCACCTTGATTAGAGCCCGCTGATAACGAAGTTGACGGAGATAAGCATCTGTTGCGTTTCTTTTTAATCGGACAAAAAATAGAAACCGGTTAACCATGCTACCATTAACTGGGAATCACTTAGCTGTAATGGTATTAAGCTTATTTACGAATATTCCGTATTTACCGGCGGCCAGAGAGCAATATTTTTATTTACATTATTACGATATATTGGTCCTAAGGTGGTGAAGTAATTTCTTATTTGTTTACAACATAATTTTTATTCCGTGGTAAACACAACGGTCTTATTAAACTGATAATTAAGATCTCGTTGAGAGCATCGGTAGCGCTGATTAGCCGCTTATCGGAAAGTCGATTAGTTTGTCACGAGTGCGTAATTGCCTTCTTGAAATGTAATGCACTGTCCATAACACTGTACCATATCGGTCGAATTTTCTCTCTCCTTAGGTCTGACTTCGATCCACCAATTCATTTAACTCCGCAACCGATACGCGCTGCTTTGCCAGTATTGCGGTGCCTTTAGAAAGTGTGCGTTACAAAAGTAAGCGAGCATAGAATCCCGCCAGCCTTGAAACAGCCTTGCCCACGGCTAGGTACAAACTGCCTAGACCTATATCGGTTAATATACAGGTTGACTCATAGCTGTAATCTCCGAACTAAACGGTATAAAAATTAATTTCTCAAACGTGTAACCTAGATGTATTGAACCGATAATGAGTAAAATAACATTCATTTCCATTTAATTTACACTTATTCTGGGTGGAATACAAGGTGGTGCCCACTGCTACGTACAAAATATCTAAACCTATATCGGTTAATATACAGATTGACTCATAGCCGTAATCTCCGAACTAAACGGCATAAAAATTAATTTTTCAAACGTGTAGATGTATTGAACCGATAATGAGCAAAATACCATTCATTTCCATTTAATATAAACTTACTCTGGGTGAAATACAAGGTAACGCAGAGCACAGTGTTTTCTCTGTTCATACACCGTGGGATGAATACAGATAAAAATGTTCTGAGAATCCTAGTCTGAAATGAACGGGCAATGTTGTACTATTTTCTGTACTTCATTGAATTTATTTCCCGCGAGCCATATGAACTTTGACAAGCCCGCGTGATTTTTTTTTCATCGACACAGCACAATTTCCAGTCCTCGTTTCGATATGAACTTGTATATTAACTTCATTTGTTTCAACAAAAAGCTGTTAGTTATGTCATTTCGTAAATCTAAGTGGCCGCATTTGGTTTTCCGTGTTGCTTTATGCCATAGATTATTGAGATTAATAGTACAGATCGTAAAACACTTGGAACACCTTGTCATAATGTCATCTCGATAGTCATCGACATAATTCAACCAAGAGTCAAACATTTTCTAGATAACCGAAATGCAAACGTTCCTGCCCTTGGCCTTTAATTTTGAATTACGATGGAAATTACTTATCACACACAACTGCAATGCTGACCTATATGTGACCAGAGGTTTTCCTTTAATGTTGCATAGTACAGTTTCTATGATGCACATTATAATGATTTATGAGGAGATGGTTTTAGGATCAAGGTAGTAAACGTAAAGAGATCTCATTAGGCTCTGAAATCGACTAAGAAAAATATGTAAATGAAAACGTGACGCTTGCAGTCTTGGCAAGACGCTCCTAAATTAATACGAAATTAATATTAGGCCGCTATACGGTAAGCAATTAAAAGTTTCAAATTTCACCACGTGAATATGGAGGCCCTAAAGTAGGTCCCGAAACTCATGAAATTTCATTTATCATTAAAAATTTATTTACTTATGATGGACTAGAATCAACATGGCGTTGTCCGGGCATATTATCGACGTTTTACGCTTCTTGGAGACTTAGAATAAAAAATGAAGAGTTTCAGGACTTAGCTCGGACAATTTAGAATACCGTAGAAATGGAATATTACAGACCCATATGGGAAAATGTGGAAAATACTTTCACCAACGCTTGCAAGAGAATGATATGGCTTGTCTCAGAGCTAACGCGTGGTTTTAGAGCGAAAAATTAGTTGCAGCTAAACGTCACAGATGGCGACGTTGGTTCGTCAAAATGTAAACAGTCAAGAATTCATGGGATTTCGGCAGTTTTACATTGATCTTTTTATCATTACTTTACCGAAATGACATATAGAACCCTTCAGTTCGTATAATTCTCAACGTAGACTGTAAAAGACTTCAACGTAAATATAAATGTCGGTAATGGGATGTTACCACTTCAGTATTCAAAACGGTATTACCACCAAAAAGGGTATAGATGAATTTCACTTTATCGACGTCGATTAAATTTCTTAGCGCATTTGATATCCTCTTAAATCTTCCTGCCGATGATTAAAACATAACGATATATGAGATCATCCCCGAGCATTGAAACGCGTCGCTGAAGTGTCCTTAGGTCGTTAGAAGACCACGCAGCGTTGACAAGGATTTCAATAAACGTCTCGAGTAAAGCGGCAATTAACATTAAGTCTCTTTACCGTCGATTAAACGGTTCGTCGGTGATCGCACGGTTAGGATCTAATGGTTCGTGAAATCGCCTGCAACTATTGCGTCATATCACCGAGACGCGACGCCGTGGTTCTTAGGGAACCGCGCGATCGTGGTTTAACCCGTGGATCTAATTACTGGGTTCCATATGAGAGATCAAGCGAAGTACCAAATATATCCCCGCTTAGGGCAAGTACACTGGCGAACACGAATGCCTCCCCTACGAATTTGGTGCCGAGAGAGGAAGAAGAAAGGCATTCGTGTCCGCCACTGTACCAGGAAGCGCACTTAGGCTCGGTTCCACAACTCAAGTTAATCGGAGTTTAACTGGTTTACGGCAGGTTTAAATCGCGTGTTGCCCACAGTTACACTTCGATTAACTCGAGTTGTGGAGCCAGACCTTAGCGGAAGTGCCTAGAAATATCGATAACCTTTTCCAAAAGCTTCGCTCGGAAAACGTTCGCGATTCTACTTGCGATAAAATTCGAATCGCCGGAACCATTCTACAGAACATGCAGCATGCATTTTGGCGTATCCTGTCCTACGCTTTTGAGATATCACTTTCTGAATGCAGCTGAATTACAATCGCAGGATTTCGTCGTGGCTCTCGCGGCCCATGCACAAAGAAATGGAAAACGTCTCCCGGTCACGCATTGCGTGTGCAATCCAATCTCAAATCTGATTAAAGGCCGAGTCCGTTGGCACTGGTGGCAACGTAACGAGCTTAATTGAGCTCCGTGGATCGCGTGCTTCAAAGAACTTACTAGTCGAGCTTTGGTCCCACGACTTCGCGGTAACGAGTTAAAAGAATAATCGGCAGGGTTGAATCTTCGACCGAACCGTACATTTTATGTAGCATACATTGGTGGAACGGTCGCTCTTGTAGCGACTTCGGAGATATCCGACACATGAGTGCATGGAAGACGTCAGACTCGAACGCCGCGAGCTTTCGTTTTCGGTCACGATACTCTCTTCTTTGGGATTTTTTTCGGTCACTTCCTCGGTTTCGGTACGAAGATGCTAATACATACTCAATCTAGTCCATGTTTTCCTCACGTATGTGTAGTTTTTAGATTAAAGTTCGATTAAATGAAGCTAAACGATCGAATTGACTGCTTAATCTAAACGGCGGTTAATGGAAATTAACCCGCTTTTAAAATGTGGTAGAACGTGCGACTCTTAACCGAGGATTAACCTTTTGACCAAGGTTGATGGAACCGAGCATCGATGCTCTCGTTCTGCCGAAGAAGTTTAAAACAATTCAATCTTAAATATAAACTATTTTAAGTACAGCATAAATTGATCCGATTTTTTTCTCCATATCTGTTTTGTTACGATAAATGTTTCACAGAGGAATTCTCCTCTTCCTTTCGGTTCCGCAAAAACGGACATTCATTTCTAGTTTTCTGACATTACCTTTAAGAGATGTAAATCACATTCGACGGTGATTACCTACACGGAGAATCGTGTTAAATTTCAGAGTCACCATTTGTCAATTTTATAAATGTCTCTAATTCAATGCCAAAGGCTTACACTCACGCTTTTGTTCTTTTCAAATTCCCCTATCGTTTATTTTCTTGCTGTAATTAGACGAGCAATAATCAGCGATTTCGTGCGTGACAGGTTCTCGTGCTCGAGCTGAGGGCGAAGAGGGTAAACCTTCGACAAGAGCGTATTCTATGGGGAAAAAAGAAGTAGATAATGACTAGGTGAGCGTTTGTGACTATATCGCCCTCACGAGGCTTTGCACTGGGCGCTTATATATGATTCTAGTTCTACGCGAAGAAAAGAAATTATCACCCCGCGAAGCTTTTGGCGGTTATCTCGACGTCGAAGCTACTCCGCTTCGTGACGTCAGCTCTCGAAGTCACGTGTTGGGTGAGCGAGATTCCACACACGTTTACAAGGGCGGTGTGTGTTCCGTAGGGGTTGCCAAGCAGTGACATATTTGGAGCACCGGAATGGCTTAGCCGATACGGTCGAAGCTTCTGCAGTGGCCATCCTTCATGTTGAGTCGCGGTCCTCCTCCGGCTCTATTTTGAAAAATCGTTGTACTTTGAAACAGGGCTCGTGGTGATATCGGCGTTATTCGGTGCTTTCCACCGCATGCCCCTGGAACAGACAAGATTGTTAAATATACCATGAATACATATTACAATGGGAATTATCGGGTACTTTGCACCCTGAAATGAATTTACAGCTCTTACAATAAAGTTTGATTTGTAAATTGGCAAAGGTAGGTTAAAACGAAAAATATAATATTTTGACGTTGAATTGCCACAACTTTCCACCGCATGCCCCTGGAACAGGCAAGATTGTTAAATATACATTGGACACACATTATAATGGAAATTATCGGGTACGTCGCATCCTGAAAGGAATTTACAGCTCTTACGATAAAATTTGATTTGTAAATTGGCAATGGTTAGATTAAAACAAAAAATATAATATTTTGACGTTGAATTGTCACAACTTATTTACTTATAAGTAATTTTTTGGAGATTATTGGTTAAGCCGGTTTAAAGATTCTTAACGCTCTTCTTTCTGTAGTTATGTAAACGCATAACTAATTTCATTTTGTCGTTTAAAATCGAAAGTCAAGTTATATCCGGTATGTCGACATTTTGTGGATTAATGCATCCCGCTGTACAGCTTCTAATACATCTTTCAAAGTATCTAAAAATGGAAACTTCCAATTTAAAGATTATCACCGGTGAATATTTAAATATCGGGAATATTTAAATATAGGGAAATCCGTAACAAGAAGCCCACAACTTATCAGTTGGCCACGTGTACCAAAATCGACGCCCGATTTTACGTGTTGCAAGCACGATAACACAGTACGAATTACTGATAAGACGACAAATTGACTGTACTTTGTCCGTTAATGACAAAAATATCAGTTGACCTGAACGGTGAGTCCGGGAGAGACTAAACGCCTCCACCGGAAACCGTTTTACGCGGCAGAAACGCGTTTACATGTAATCCTTTTACATTTGCTCTCAAGAGTGATTATAATCGCCTCCTGTGAAACGATCCCCGAGTACTAAGGCGTCTTGAATCACCAGAGTTAAACGATAATTACATGTTAAAACAAAAGCGCTCGTACAATGAGAACGCCTCTTGTCCGGCGTCTCCATATTAAAAGGGTTAAGACGCGATTCAAGATAATATTGATCAATATTATTGGCTACCTGGATATTCTACCGCTGCTTCAACCTGTATCAACCGCTATTTTACATACTTCAAATTCTGAGGTGTCATTCAAATTGGCTTATCTTCCCTCCTTTTCCGCCATCTTGGAATTCACCGTGCCGCCTACATGCAAAAGTTACATACAGACGTATCGAAAAGAATGGTCATACCAGACATGATACGTACACAGCCTACAGCCATTTAAGTACAACTAATTGCGGTCGTTGAACCGCGGGCCCCACCCTTATCAATATTGTTCCATAACGTCTTCGATATACATTTTGCAATTTTACCCAAGCACCTTTCATACCGGCTTCGGCCGCCATTAATTCCACGTACTCAACCCACGGGATGATAAATCAGGTCATTTTAAAATCCACCTCTTCTCCCCAGCCTTTAATTTTACCCTCCACACGCGCGTATCCTGAAAGCACAAAAACACGCGTATGGGTTTGTCGATAAATGCTCAATATGCAAGCCATGCGCATGTAAAACAGGCTTCAGCCAGTGAGGTAACGTTACTCTTACACAGAATGGTCAGTCGAAGCCAGGCTCTGGTGTATTAAATGCATGAAATTTATTCAGGCGGTGTCGTCCGTTGAACCGGCCACCTCGGTGAATTGATTCGATTGGGCTCTTTCGAGAAGGGTCATAAGGACGAGGCGCGTCCCACCGTGCGATCCCGGGTGGCATAACCTCACTTTTCGGCTGGCCCTCGCCCCGTGACCCATGAATGCACGCGAAGGTCGCTTCCGCGGTTCCGCAGAATTGGAGGTTAAGGTCGAATTCGTTAGCTGCCTTCAGACCGAGCCGGATGCGCTGCGGTCTAAAACGGAACGTGGGCTGCGATCCTCGTAACCAGTGTTGCCACTGCTTCTCCGATCGGAGTAGATTAACTAATATCGATATCATTTCACTACAGCTTTTACATTCCCCACTCCATTTTATATCCAAGATAATATAATTGATCCCAAGTCAACGGAATTCTCTCAGCCTCGTCAATCAGCGCCACCATGTCGGTACTACGATAAAATTTGTTCCATCTCTTCGTATAGAAATATATTTGAGCCGCTCAGTGCACACATTGATTAACTCCATAAAACAAAAAGTTGAGATATTATAAATATAAAAAGTTATGATTATACCAAGTGCTTTGACACCTAAATTTAAGATTTTTCAAAAAGTGGAGCTAGTCGATGTGTGCACTGAGCGGCTCATTTCTAGCTACATTTCAATTAAATGGTTTAAACTATCTGGTGACGAAAGATTTAGGAATGGGAAACCCAATGCTATACCAAATGTATGATCGAAGGTTAAAGAATGAAGCTTGATTCAAATATTGATATTTTATGCGAGCATTTTAGCTAAAAATTCGATATGGAATATTAAACCTTAGTAGATGCAAGTAGATGCACTTGATTATTATGTCGTGTGACAATTTTAATTCTATTTCTCAAGATTTTAGCTTTTTAAACTTCCAGTACCGGAACTTCTAAACGGTATAGAAAATCATTGCAAGCAGAGGAATCATAAAATAAAGGGACACGATTTATTAAAGGAGGACTTTGTGAATATTGCTTATTAAAAGTAATGAGTTAGTTTTAGAAATTAATTTAAATACAGATTCTCAGAATTCTCTTAAATTGGCCAGGGATTTTTAAATTACAGTTACTTTCTCGGTTATATTATTTGAATTTAAATTCTCTGGAATTTAAAAATACTACACATACTGTAGCAATGCCTCCTCCATATCTATAAGCTCTATGATGGCAACGCTGCTCGCGACCCGCCATCTTGTTTCGTGACGTCGCGAATAGCCGAGACGCGACTCGACTACTTCCGTCCCCATTTTGTAGCTGTACGTTTTTTGGGTTTGCCGGCTTTTCTTTCCGTCGACTTTTCACCTTTAAAATGTCGGATCTTGGGCTTTAGAATGTCCACGTTAAATCCCCGACAGTAAAGAGCGTGAAAAACGTTTTAATGCCTGTAGCTTTCCCTGTCTTTACATTCTGACGTAATTCCATCATCATGTTTCAAGGCATTATCAAATTTCCTCGAAAGAATTGATCGACAATAAAATCGGCCCCGGGTTAGAAATATTTCAAAGGGTCTACACTTTCCGAAATATTCTTACGTTTAAATTAGAAAGAAAAAAAAAATTGATAACTGAAATATTTGGGAACCACACATCTTAAAAATTCAACAGTATTCAATTAGACTTTCTTTTCAAAGACACATATGTGGGTAACATTAAAGTCATACATCCATAAAATCTTTACATTTTCTAATCGTATTTCCTCATCATTTTCTAATCGTATTTCCACATCCTCACAAAAAAAAAATCGACAACTGAAATATTTAGGAACCACACATCTTAAAAAATCAACAGTATTCAATTAGAGTTTCTTTTCAACGACACATATATGGGTAACATTAGTCATACATTCATAAAATCTTTACATTTTCTAATCGTATTTCCTCATCATTGGCGTTCTAAAACAGTGACATTGTCTTCAAAGATTTAGGATTACAGGTTATTAAGAAATATCGCGCTGACATGAAACTCGTCGATACCGAATCAGTCTGCACGTTGACCGTCGAACGCTGCATCACCTTTATGACGTTTCCTGCTGAGAAATCGATCCTCCATCCTATAACGACGCCCGTTGTATGTTAACACGTAACACGTAATATGATGGCGTCATCGAACGAGCAGTATCAGCTGCAAGCGATGGCAAGTGCATACGAAGTAATGCATTTTTTATCAGACTAGTAGTTGGCCTAATTATCGACCTTAGGATGCTGCATGCGCCCTCCGCGTTATCGACTGCTGAAATGGGTCATTTACTTTCGGGCTCTCGGAGAATAATCATGTTCCCCTGGATTTACGGTTTACTGGCTATCGATTCTACTCTGCCAATAAATGGTATTTGCGTTAATGCGTCGCGCATTACGCCGTGACGTCACTAAATGCGCATCGTTTGCAAATAATAATGGAAATGCTTCTCTCCCACCGCATAATCAATCCGATTGTAAGTCCCGATAATCGTTTATTTAACACAATTTCTATTGGTCTTCCGGACAGTTTGACGCTCCTCTGGCTGAAATTCCTCGACAATTCGCATTCCCTTCGATGACGCTTCTCCTATGACGGATAACAAAGAATATTAACCCTTTTAGTGCCGGAGCCGATATATCGGCCCGCACCTTGTAGCGCTTTACTATTCGCTTTGCGAGAGATTTCTATCTCAAAATAAATTTATAATATGTTATAAATAGTCTAATTTCATTACGAGAGAATTAAAATAACAATACCACAACACCTATAACAACCTATAACCTATAACAATTACTTGTTTCGGATGAGATAATCCGTCCGGCGCCTCCCATATGCTTTGGAGTTATTTTTTATGTTTCTTGCGGAAAATTCTTATTTTGTTAAAAAATATATTGGAAATTTAAAGTATATACTTTGCAATAAACGGTCTACATAAATTTATGATAAAAAGATGACTTTTCCTACGTGCAATTACGTTTTAAAACAGAGAACTCAATTTTTCTCTTTTTTTTTTATCACATATACCTTTGTTATTTATGTAATTTTCAATGAATATAGAAAAATTAGCGTCACCGTTTTATTCTCTATTTTGTCCTTAATACCCTGCTTTTTGAATTATGTAAATATTGCTTTTCGTTTGGTTTTTATGAGCCTTTTTCCAAATCCTAGTAAAATCGTAAAATTCGGCCGGTTATCTTCGCATAAGTACCTCTTTTTCGCCCGGCACTAAAAGGGTTAATACAGACAGGGAATAAATAGTACCGAGTCGTAAGCGCAAAAAGTGCGTAAACAATTGAGACTTTCCGCTATACGGAATTACGTACAGGAAATAACATTCAATTCCACGAAATACCCTCATAATTAAGGTAACGATCTTCCTCAATGCTTCTACCCTCTTTTTAGTCGAAAGAAGTACTCCTTGAACACGTGCAATATCTTTGATATGATATCATAAACGACGTGAAGGTGAACAATTGATTTCTTTTAATAACATTCATCTCCGGAGCGGTTTAGTTGTCCACGACTTTTGTGTGGCCAAGGATTGAACGAATGTCCTCGCGCTGTATAAATGTTGACAATCGAGCATAATTATACCCATTATGCGGCGCTGCATTTAACGAGTTGCAGAGAAATATTGACGTCACTAAACAAGTGGGTACCACTTTGAAGCACCACCTGGAAGTGGGAGCGTGAATCCTTTATTTTTCTTTTCTCTTCTTTTCTGTTTTTTTTTTCTGCAGTGGCCGGCCTAATTTTCTCTTCCCAGCTGGCGGTTGGTTCTACCGTTTCTATCTCGAAATGGTCGGGAAAAGTTCCCTTTCCCGAATGCACGTAAACACGGCAGTCCCCTAACGAAGCTCGAGCGACTGATTCGTGCTCTTCAAGTGGCCAGTAGGGCACCGTCCTCGCTTCTGGGACCGAACTTTACCTTGTAAACTAATTGCCATGACTCCGTTACATCGACCTCCTCGGGAGGAAAATCTAATCAGCTAAACCAGCAAGCCCGGAAACTAACTTTAAACAGTTCCCGAAGAACTTCGGAGGACTGCTCGAGCGCAAACCTATTTCCGTTCTCCCTTCTTCCTGAAAATGAAAGAAACTTCATTTTTCACTTTGCGTAAACTGGAAGGCGTAGTCTAAACAATGGGATTCATGGATCAACTTTGTACGTTTTAGTCCCGGTTCCGCAATTCCAGTTAACCGAAGTTTACCCTCGATTTGAATCTACCGTAAACCAGTTAAACTCCGATTAACTCGAGTTGTGGAACCGGGCCTTAGCGGAGTATTCATATTATCTTGAATTGGATCGTTATTTCATCTAAAATTGCTCACCACCTTCAGAAGCCAACCCATACGTGGCTTCGCATCCCCGTACATAATTAATAACATGATTGGTAATTAAAAGTAATTCGTGAAAATCAGCGGGGAATTTTCAACGGTTGAAATTGCGCGTTTCGTAAGTCGGCTCTAGGGAGATATTTACTGAGCTACTTGGTTGAAGGTTTCCGCGACGAGGAGTCCATTTGCAGAGGGATTAGGAAGAAATATGTGCCTTATAAGCTGGAGGTACTGAACGTTCCCTCCGCGATCTAGCTGAAGATCCGAGCAAGATGAAACCTACTTAAGGTGAAGTGAAACCCCCTTCAAATCAGTCGATTCGAATACAACACTTTGTTTTAAGGGTATTAAACCAAACTGTCCGAAGCTTTGACACATCACTCCTTATCATCTAAGAGTTGTCCTGACACATTCAACATTTGGATTTTTTTTTTAATTTTTTATCTCAGCCAGACCAGAATCGAAAATGGCGTCGAGCTCTCATATTTCGATCAATATACAATTATCGAAGGCTCTGATATGAGAATCGAAAGGGTCAGGACAATTTTACGACAATTTAGAACACTCTGGTAATCGATAAACTCGCATTTTAACGGGATAAAGGCAAAAAAAGTGTTGTATGCGCTTCTATGCCAAAACGATGCTAATACGAGGTCTCGGAGTGAAAATTTAATTGACCTGAAAATCACAGATGGCGCAGGGGGTCCCTCTGCAGTCAATTAGGCCCCCAGAAAGCATGAATTCGGGGGACTTCTCGAGTTTTACTTCGATTTCTTTATAATTATTGTACGAAAACGACAGGTGGAGTATGCCATTTGGTACAATACCCAATATAATTCGACACAGCTGTCGATAGAAAAACGAACCTCGGCAACGTAGGCATTTAGAAAAATCTTCTTTATCTACGTCCATCAAGTTCCTCGGCGTGTTTCACTTCACCTTAACGAGAAGTCAAGGAAAAATATGTTCTATAAATTGGAGCGAGCTAACGCTCTCTCGGTGATTTAGCCGCAAGCCATTGCGGAAGGACGCCTCGACCCAGGTTGGAAGGACATTCTGTCGATGTATCGAACATTCGAAGACCCTGAAATCCTGTCCTGCGAGGATTGGACAGATTGTGTATCCTCCGTGTGCTCTGACCTGGTTTCCACGGTAATTGGCTTGTCTGACCGGTCAATAGCTTCGGAGCTGACCTCGCGTCCGTTGAGGAGTTTGAGTGGTGGTCAGCAAGCTCGCCGATTAAGTCTTCGTCTTCTCTCTCTGTCTTTGCTAAGCCACCCAGTGGCCTCAGCTCGAGTCCCAGACGTTCATCAGGTAACGCGGCCAACCGTGCTTTCCGTGGCCTTCAATTTCACGACCGCCAAATGCATTTTGCATCCGCTGCTCCGACCGTCAGTTCTGTCTGAAGCCAGTCAACTTTCTGAAGAAGCAAACGGATCACGAGTCCCTTCTCCCTATGCTATCCAAAAATCATCAGCTCGATATCACCTAAGGTGAAGTGAAACCCCCTTCAAATCAGTCTATTCGAATACAACACTTTATTTTAAAGGTATTGGACCAAACTGTCCGAAATTTTGACACATGACTTGTGATCATCTAAGAATTATGCTGATACGTTCAAAATTTGGATTTTTGGAAAAAAATTTTTAACTTAGCCCACAATAGGACCAAAATGGCGTCGAGCTCTCATATTTCCATCCATATACAATTATCGAAGGCTCTGATATGAGAAACGAAAGGGTCGGGACAATTTTACGACGATTTAGAACACTGGTAATCGATAAACTCGCATTTGAACGGGACAAAGGCAAAAAAAGTGTTGTATGCGCTTCTATGCTAAAACGATGGGAATACGAGGTCTCGGAGTGAATATTTAATTGGTCTGGAAATCACAGATGGCGCAGGGGGTCCCTCTGCAGTCAATTAGGGCCCCAGAAAGCATGAATCCAGAGGATTTCTGGAGTTTTACTTTGAGTTCTTGATAATTATTGTACGAAAACGACAGGTGGAGTATGCCAATTAGTACAATACCCAATATAATACGACACAGCTGTCAATATGAAAACGAACGTCGGCAACGTAAGTATTTAGACAAATCTTCATTATTGACGTCGATCAAGTTTCTCGGTGTTTCACTTTATCCTAAAGAATCTCAAAATGTCCACAGCGAAAGAAGACGTTATTCTATCCAAACCTGCATCAAAGTATGATCACATCTTTTAATGCTCCCTGTCAGCGGAGAACTGTTCCTTTGTCCAATTCGGAGGAAGCTTCTTTGAGGGAAAAAAAAAAACCGACGCCGTTGATGTCTGCCGGGAGCGCCTTGAAGCGACCCTAACGGACCTCGAAGAGGGCCCGAAACTTTGAAGAGCGGCACGTGTTCGTCCAACCGAAGAATCTTTTTTCTCCTGCAACTTGGTCGGTTGCTCTTGGTTCCTCCTGTCGCCATTCAGCTGCCCGAATGAATAGCCATTTATGATCCCTTTCTTTGAATGCACGGCCACGTTGCATTAGGGGAGGGCTTCTTCGACACAATACCCTGCCCCTCGGGACGTTATGGGATGTTCTTTCGGACACGACGTAGATCCTCCTGATTCTAACGGACTGGATACACGAATTAATTATTAAAACCCTACCTATTAAGCGTTACACGCGTTACGTGTCTTCAAACATTTGGTCACTGACAAATCAACCGAAGAAAGCTACTGTATAATTCGTTCTTTGTCCAGAAAGCATGGAACATTCCCCGTATTCATATAACCTCATGGTATATTAAGGTGAAGTGAAACACGTCGAGGAACTTGATCGACGTCGATAAAGAAGATTTTTCTAAATACCTACGCTGCCGACGTTGGTTTTTATATCGACAGCTGTGTAGAATTATATTGGATATTGTACCAAATGGCATACTCCACCTGTCGTTTTCGTACAATAATTATAAAGAAATCGAAGTAAAACTCCAGAAATCCTCTGGATTCATGCTTTCTGGGGCCCTAATTGACTGCAGAGGGACCCCCTGCGCCATCTGTGATTTCCAGCTCAATTAAATTTTCACTCCGAGACCTCGTATTCCCATCGTTTTGGCATAGAAGCGCATACAACACTTTTTTTTGCCTTTAGCCCGTTCAAATGCGAGTTTATCGATTACCAGAGTGTTCTAAATTGTCGTAAAATTGTCCGGACCCTTTCGTTTCTCATATCAGAGCCTTCGATAATTGTATATCGATCGAAATATGAGAGCTCGACGCCATTTTGGTTCTGGTCTGGACCGAGTTAAAAGATTTTTTTGAAAAATCCAAATTTTCAATGTGTCAGGACAATTCTTAGATGATCAGGAGGGGTGTGTCAAAGTTTCGGACAGTTTGGTCTAATACCCTTAAAAAAAAGTTTTGTATTCGAATCGACTGATTTGAAGGATGTTTCACTTCACCTTAATCCCCTCTTTATTTCTTCAATTCTGAAAATGTAGAAATACGACCATTCCACTTTTCAACCATCCAGGACTAACGCACCGCGCATGTAAAAAGAAATCTGTACATACTTGGCCAAATCAATCCAGCCAAGCCGTAACGCAATTATGACGCTTCCTTATTAAAGCGATGCATAAGCTAAAGTGTATAGGAGATACCGTGGGCCTTGTTCGACATGCAATATACATAAATATACTAACGCGCGCTACGTTCCATAAATAACCGGGTCTAATTACTTTGCGGATGCATTTACCTTGTCGAAGTTCATGCCTCGCGATCCTAGACGTATAAAGTAATAAAATGGATTTTACAAGCGGATGAGGAAAGGCAGTCTTTCAGGGTCAAATAGACGATGACGTCACGAACATGAGGGGTTTGAAACGCCCCGCTCGTCGATGAAATTCTAAGATTATTAAATTAATGTTCCTCATAATAAACGACGTCTTAGGTCTGACATTTTTATACGCAAGCCGTGGAGGCGTAATTATACTTGCATTAATGCACGCACTTATACAAAGCGACATTATTCCGGATAGCCGTACAAAGTTGTATGAGTATTTCCGACAACCAAGGATCGAATTTTAATGGACAATGTTCCGTTGCGAATGCTTCATAAAAAGCCACACGCGAGGCGAATTTTTTTGTTGGACATGAAAATCCTGATTAACGCGCACGTGTCTCAGTATATCAGGTATGTTTATCTTGTCAAAGTCCACGGATCGCGAACCAGAACGTAGAAAGAAACGGTCTATTATGATCGAGTGGTTGATGGCACTATAAACATGACATATTTACGGCACGTATGCATTCATTACAAATTATATAATGAACGTTTTCCGTGACAAACAGTTTCTTATGCAGCGACGATCCAAGTGTGAGCACCCGTCCTCAGTCGGTCATGATGCATGTGTCCTGAGATCCAAGTGTAAGCATCTGTCCTGGCCATTGAATTCACGTGCGAAAAGTTATTAAATGATGTCTATACTCTTTGAATTCGATCAGTCAGTCATGATGCACAGTCCTGAGATGTTCGCGGGACGTGCGACCGTTGAAAGTCGATAATCCAGAAAACTGGATAATCGCCGCTGGCAGAATCAAAACTCGACGGCGCGTAACGCGTGTAGATGTGTACCCTTCCGTTGGTTATTTTAAATCTAGGGAAAAAGCGAATCTCATTAGAGTTACCAGTCACGTGCGCTCGCGGCCATTTTCCCTAACGACTCGCCTTGTGAATTCTCCTCGTGATTGCAAACTCTTGAAAGAAACTTAATGGGGACAATCTTATTCAAAAGATCCTTTAGACTGAGACGGATTCGTCGCCTACCGTGGTATTTCCTTCCCGACGGAGATTACGGAAATGCCCACGTTTTCGTCAGCGAATTGCGTGGGCGCTGCAAAGCCCACCGTCGAAAGCCTCTTTTCCCGTAGACGGTAGTCGTGGGCGTTTAACCGGAATGTTTCATTTTCTCTGAAAAGAGGCTCCACTCACCTACGTGCAGTTATCTGCCAGCCGCTTTTTTTAGTATTCACAAATAGTCCATTCCATTTTTTTTCCGCATCCCAATAACTCGGCAATCCAACGACCTCCGCAGTCCTTGATTTCGTAGAGGCATAAAAATATATTTATATATCCCTATTGTACGGAAATTACATCGAAATGTCCCAGGCTTCTCGATATCTCGTCGCTTTGTCGAATCTAAAATCATTATGACATGGTCAAATTGTGTCATCAAATATCCATTAAACTCTAATAAAACGACAGCACATTTTCAGTGGCCATTTTGGGGCTTAAGTCTCGGTTATATTCGTTAAGATCCATGCCAGGTTCCACCAACTCCGGTTAAATCATAGATTACCTAGCCTTAGGTTAAAGTTAACGTTTAAGTTAATGATGGGTTAAAAATGTTAATGTTCCAGTACATTTATTTAAAGCGTGATTGACTAATTGTATACACTCGAAGTAAATTGAATTGTCGGTGAACGCGTTCGCGTGATTGGCTGATACTGTGATCGACTAGAAAGTAAGATAGATGTGCTCTAGTCGAGACACGAAGTCCCCTTAGCTTTGTGCAAGAAGTTCTTTGGTTAAGAATTAATATTAAATATTTTCAAGCGTACTTCGATCATTAAGACATTGTAAATAAAGTCAAAAAACGTCTTCATCCGTTTCCTCATACGAAGATGCTAATACATCCTCGATCTAATCCATGTTTTCCTCACGTTTGTGCAGTTTTTAGATTAACGTTCGATTAAATGAAGCTAAACGATCCAATTTGACTGGTTAATCTAAACGGTGGTTAATGGAAATTAACCCGCTGTTAAAATGTGGTAGAACGTGCGACTCGTAACCGAGGATTGCTTTTTAACCAAGGTTGGTGGAATCTTGCATCGATGCTCTCGTTCTGCCGAAGAAATTTAAACGAATTCAATCTTAAATATAAACGATTTTAGGTACAGCATAAACTGACCCGATGTCATAACTATTTCGTTAAGATGAATGTGTTGAAAAGATTTCGCTGTTAAAATGTGATGGAACGTGTGACCCGTAACCGAGGATTAGCCTTTTGACCAACGCTGATGGAATCGAGCATCAATGCTCTCGTTCTGCCGAAGAAGTTTAAACGAATTCAATCTTAAATATAAACGATTTTCAATACAGCATAAATTGACCCGATTTCTTTCTCCAGAGCTGTTTTGTTGCGATGAATGTGGTGAAAAGATTATTCTTTTCGTCCCCACTTGTTGGCGAGCTCCTTTCCAAGAGTTTAGTTACGTTGGCGTTAAGCGGAAACACATTCGCCAGAAAGCGGTTTAATGTATTCGCTCAAGTGGGTTCTTAATAAACTGTCTTAGTCGAAAGGTCGTACCACTTTGGTATCAGGGAACATGAATCATCGATGACCTTCCAGTCTGGCTTACAATTTCGTTGCGCTTAGCTGCCTGGAACGGAGTAAGAGTTAGGAGAGGCGGTGAAATCGTGTCCAGTACCTTACGCTATACCCAGTACCTTGTATGTTTCAGGGAAGAAGTGCAAGAGCACACTGTCAGGTGGAACGCCAAGTTCGAGTTCCTCTGCAAGATGAGTGCCAACGCATCGA
The DNA here is from genome assembly GCF_000612105.2 of Orussus abietinus. Taxonomy (NCBI): domain Eukaryota; kingdom Metazoa; phylum Arthropoda; class Insecta; order Hymenoptera; family Orussidae; genus Orussus; species Orussus abietinus. Next base: position 121,706 of record NW_019394320.1, read on the forward strand.
CGGGTGTCCTCGACCCGTGCATCCTGAGGATATCCGTCAGAAAGGTGAGACATGCTTTAGGATCTTCCTTAAAATTGGCAGAAACCCAAACCTCCACGTCAGAACTTTAGATTTTCTAATCCCACCTGTATTAAATGTCAACGCTTAAAACACACTCAATTGTATCCTAATAATTTACATATATAAATTGAAAGATGCTGAAGATGTAACTTTTATTTCTATGGTTGAAATTGATGATCTTTTCTACGTTTAGTTTGTTATCTGCGGAGTTTACTGTAACGTTACGGGTTACCGACATGTATATACGTCGAACGCAGTTAACTGGTTAAGGGTCCAGGAAAGCCAGGTCGGCTGTATTGAATTTTGCCGTCAGAGCCGAGGAAATCGGGTAAAATCCCCAACCAGGATTCCGTGAACCAAACGGCGTTTGCCAACGCAGACTACGACATTAAGAAACTAGGGATTTACGAAATGTATCAGCCGGTCAAGTTGTGATGGATCTTGCACCACGAAACGAGATATCTCTCTTCGAAAATTGGCCCGTTGACGAGCTTATGATTCCGAGGCGATAACCTGCCAATGAACACGACGTCAACCTGAACACGGACCGGCTAACACGTTTTACACATCCACTGATGATTAAGGCACCCACTTTTTATTCAGGAAAATGTGGAAAGTGCAACCAACCCTGGTTGGGAATTTCACGCGATTTCCTCGCTTCTGACGTCAAAATTTAATATGGTCGACTTATGTTCTGAATTTTTTTTAGAACTTACTTAATCCTTCCAAGAATCGTTATAACCATGGACATTTTTTAGTCCAACTTGGATAAATTGTTGCACAAGAAATTCATGTTATTTGCTTAATTTTCAGGAACTCAAGGGAGGCCGGTCCTTCCAGAAGCTCGGCTTCACGGACCTGAATCTGGCGGAGTTTGCAGGAGCTGGACTGTGTAGGCGGAGATGTCTCTTGGAAGGGTACGATGCGAGACATCGACAAGACAACTCTATGTTGAGGGTTGCTATAAAAATGAACATGCTGTCCGGTGATATCCTCTTCAAAGTGTAAGTATTATCACTGCTGAAAAATACAATTGTACACCTTAGGCAGATTTATCGAGGATTTGCGAATAAGAATATATAAAAATAAATGCTTAAAACTCACATTTTTAATTGTATGTAATATTTGTTGTTTTACCATTCTTTTTGTAAATTGTTTAACGTATCACTTCCACAGACCCTCTCCATCGTTGAAGCAAACTCAGTTGGCTGTGCCAGGTGTCCCGGGTGTACCTGGTGTCACCACCGACGAGGTCATTGGACCAGAGAGATGTAGCAATCGAGAGGACTATGTTTCCAGCGGTTCGTTGGCTGGTAGTATAGCCAGTGCCAGCAGCGGCTTTGGAAGTCTTCCCAAGAAGAGACCAGCCCTTTTCTCTTCTGGTACGTTAAATGACGCATCATTACAGAAATACTACACTTCCTAGTTACAAAACAATAATTCAGCGATATAATTGCATTTTCAGAACTTATCAGTGGGACTGAACTGTACGATCCAATGACTTTAAGTGAGATCGTTCCATCGGCTCTTCCAGTAGAGTGTTTGGCAGAGGCACACACGGAGTCAGGACATTCTCGAAACAGTAGCAATACGAGTCAACTTAGTAAAGGCTCTGGCTACGGTTCCTTAAATTCTCACAGTCAACATAGTAGGCAAAGCAGTAGCGGCGACAGTGGTCACATCAGGTAAGGAATCTTCCAACTATTTGTTTCTCAAATGAGACACTAACTTATTGAAATAATTGACTAAAGTAGCCATAAATTTAGAATCTGTGGTTAATAGGTATACTTTGAAATCACTAGAACCATGGATCTTTATCATAGTTCTTAAAGAAGCGTATATTTCGGTATCATTACACAAAATTATTTCATTCATGAAAAGTTAGCTGTACGTTTTGTCTTTCTCAATTATAAACAATGAATTTACTGACAGCGGTGCAATGGTAGAAGGTTCTCGTTAATTCTTGACATAGGATCGAGGCCACAGTTACTTTACCTGGTTTCCTCGACGGAATGGGAATAGCATGCACCATTTTAGAAGGGATTCTAACCTCACCCTCCAGGGTATGGGCTTCTCAAGTAGTAAGATTAATTTCCACGGTATTAATACATATCTCTTTTCAGGATGTTTATGACAACGTACACATACCTTTTATCTATAAAATCTTGTAGCAACTAACAAATATTAACAACGTCGAACTATACCAGTATCTACGATTCCTTCGGTATCTAAACCAGCTTTGACTTTACAACACGGCAGCATAAATTTGAAATCACATCGACATCCAAATTCTATCCTTATCACCCGCACGTTCTTGCCAACTCAATCCTTTGAAGCTTACGTCGAGACTGACAACTTTACGCATTAATCTTTTTCCATTTCTTATCTCCTAATAACGCGCCTGGACTTCCACCACTGATGCTGCTCGTTGTACATGGGAATGAAGTAACTGCATTCGACGGATTATGGCCTTTCGTCCCAATGGTCTAGATTAGTCAACGACACTAAGCGCATTAACGGTGGGATCCTTGAGAACGATATAGTGGTCCATTACCCATTTTACTTTCCGTCAGGCCGCGTTCTCGAGTAAAACGAATATTTTACGAATCCTGTACATTTTATGATTTTTGCATGCCTTCAACGTTTGTGTTGTGATCTTTATAGGTCACCTTCCTGGCCGGTATGGGCACCACGCCTCCCGACCCTGGCCCAAAACCAAAACCACACGAGCAAACTCGAGTCCAATCCCGAGACCATGTCCCCACCCTCGCCTTTCGTCAATCCGCACCCCAGGAGTCGATTCTGGTCGACGTCCAGTCCACTCTCCTCCCGGCGACCCGACTTGGAGAAAGCTCGCGCTGCGAGTGGCGGGCTCGTCGAGGCGAAAATCCGGAACGGTACGGTGGCGCCACCTCTCGGCGTCGCCGTCAATCGGGAGGCGCTCGGCGGAGTTGGCGGCGCCACCGTCGCGCCCGGGAATTTTCGAATGCCCGACGCGCCCCGACACTCGCGGAAGGGCCACGAGAAGAGCAATCTAGAGAGCCGGAACGAGCGCAACAGACTCGCGAACGGTCACGGCTCGAAAACCGCCAAGCCAAAAATCGGCCAGGCTAGCTGGCGCGGCATCTCGAAAACCTGCGATTGCATTGAGAAGGGCAAGATTAGCCCGGTCCTCCGATTGGCCGACCAGCCCAGGGCCGTGTCCTCTCCCGATCCCCTACACAGGCCCGATACCCCCCGAGCCTCGCTTCTTTCTGCCACGGCGGCCTTGACCCTCAGGTAGGTGTCTCCATTGCGAGTTCTATTTCATTTCACCTTTACTTTATGGTTTCCCTTGCCGCGACTAGCGAGCCGTCTTCTTCCTCTCGCGGGTCCGCCTTCGATTTTTATTTCTTTTTGTTCGTTTTGCTTCCTCGTTCGTTCTAGCCCCCTTATTTTTCAGTTCTGTTTACCGTGTTTACATGGTACGCGCGCGATACATCTCATTGGCTTGGTGAGCGGCTTTTGCGGAATCTCGGTTACACGGGAGGAGAGACCGCGCGAGGAGATATTTGTACATGCGACGTTTCATATAGGAGATTATGATCGTTCGAGGGGAAAAGAGAGAGTATACGTAATAGCGGACATATGTTGGCTCGCATCAAATACGACATGTATTCTTCTCGTCCCATACGTTCGTGGACAAATTTTTTGCAGCGGATTTTCCTTCGATTTCGTCGTTCAATTATACTTCCGGCAAGGAAGTGACGAATGGCGTCGGGGAATACACTTTATTACTTAATACGTGGAAAAAAATTAATTTCTGAACCTTTAGAAATTAGTTCGCCAGTTTATCAATATTACTCAATATTATACTCTTCTTTGTGAAGTAAAGCGCCGTTTACTTCGATATCGTCCTGAGATTCCATTTGTCCACAATTAGTTTCAAAAAGGTGTTTGCAGCATGTTTTCCATCAGGGATCGCCAAACACGTTTTGCAGATGTTTCATCAATGATTCGATAATAATTCCGGAAATAAAGTAGCGTTTGAGTTGAACGGCTTATTTTTTATTATTATTATTAGTCCACTTTGCGATTTTCTCGTAGAATTTTGCTCGCCAATAAAAGTGATGACAGGTAATCAGTAAAGATTTGGGGTAAGAAATTTGTTGAAGGTGTTCAGTTTATGCGATCGCTTTTCTCTAAGACACAAATCGCTCTTTTCTTTCTCCTTTTGATACTCGATCTCTCTCCTACGTGTATGTTTTAGGAATGCAAATTGAATTTCGCAAAGCCTATTGCCGTCTCGTTAATGCGAAATTCGCGCGTTCGTTTTGCTTTCCACTAACGAGTGTTTTTTTTTTTCTTTTTTTTTCCTGTGCATCGTTGACCGAAGAGACTTTATCATTCCTTTGAATTAAAATCGCGATTTCATGTCGACAGGACATCATGAGTGCCATTGCTTTCTATTTTACTAACAAGACAAACTACATACTTACGCCACGTAAACGTTTATTTTGCATAACTGCACGAGCAGACACTCAATAACAAATAACATCTATTGCTGACACTTCCGGAAAAAGTACTTTGTATACTTTCTATTTTTAGATGTATATTTCTCGGGAGATAACATTTGTACAAGTTTTTTTTTTATTTACGGTGGTGAAGCATTTATGGACGAAAAATGGAAATCGATTGAGCAATCAAAAGCTCTGCATTATTTTCTAGCTATAGCACGATGCAGGAATCACAGATTTCAAGCTTGGCATTGGTTTCGGTTTTTGTTAAGTCACCCGCTATTGCAGATACAACCTCAAGCCACAACTCATTACCACAATTACATGCTGAATACGGATATTACATGGCCAATCTTGCCTGCAGATGCGAATTTCATGCCATTGTAGCGAATTCTAGATTGCAATCTCTAATCTACAAAATAGGTTGCTTTTGAACGTCTTTTCAATCATGTGTTATATTCTCTATCGTATCTGGTATACATAAGACATTATTAAACTCGTACCTTCACCCTGTACTTTTTAACATTTGGATACAAACAGAACTGTAGAACAGAGCGCATAAATAGTAAACTATTGCAGTAACATCGTTTTTTTAATACCTTTGTTTTTTTTTTCTGACATAACAATCTTGCTCAGAAAATATTCTTTTGGAAAAGTCAGCTGTTTTATTTGAAGAGGTTCCTCTGAAAAAATGAGTGATTCGCCATAATTAATCAATTGAACGTTAAATACGTTGACCATTTTATCCACAAATACATCATTAGGATTTTTTAGCCGCCTCATTTTCTTTATACAAAGAAGGTTATTCTTTTTATTATTAAAGTAATACCATAATAACGTCAACCTTTATTGTTGTACATAAATAATTTCTACGTTTAATGACCTAAGGGAAGTCTTTCCTTTTATTGCATTCCAAGCCAATACTCCATTTATCGAGAGCCAATTTTTATTTTAATTTAAAAATGATTGATCAATCCTGAAGTCAGATTTTATAGTAAAACTAAATGGCCTCCAGTGTATTATAAGCCAGGGTAATTTAAAAGCCATCTGCAGTAGTCGGAGCCTCGCAAATTACTTTCCTGGGGCCAATTAATTTCCTAGATCCAGTGAAAACGTACAATGGCTTTTCTCTCTTGTAATGTTAATTTAAAACTAACTGCTCTCTCAAGGTCCGACAAGGTTGATCTATCGTGGATTTAGGTCCTCAAGCGGAAGAACAAGTTTTAAAATATGAAAGCTTTCGGAACGCCTTCAAATCCCTGTGGGGGATCCTCGTGGGGTTTCCCTTGAAACTTTGTAAAAGAGGTTTCCCGATCGATTTTTCACGTGCAGTACATTGGAAGGGGGTTCAGCTCCATAAGTTGCTCCTTCGTGTAAACGAATACTACTTTGTCTTGGAATAGTTCCTATTTCTTGCTACATCAATCATTTGTGATGGAAATTCGAGTGCCTATTAATCCTGATATGATTGGTTTATCATGGCCATGGATAAGGATTTATGGCCGAGTCAGTAATCCAGTAACAGAGTGAGCCAAGAATAATTTCAATTTCTTGCAAGAATAGGAAAAATTTATTACATGTTTTAAAGTACGGAAACTATATATGATTCAACTCAATTCATGAAGATTTATTTATTTAAAATATTAATCCTGTCTCATGATTTTTAATTCAGCTAAATCTTGTAGCAGGTGTTTCGGGACTCGGCATATAGGATACCTGTGATCGTTTATTCTCGATAATCGAGGACTGAATTAATTTAATTTATAAATTCGAGTTTAATTGTTCGACTAACATTTTCACTTTGTCATAGATATACTTATAATCAAGCCCCGAAAATCCATACCTTGAGGCAGCTCATTTCCTTGCAAAAAATAGAGAAACCCGTTCTTGAATTCGAGTGGAGTCCTTGACACAGTGTTCCGTTTGTTTGCCTTCGGCAAATTAATTTCACATATCCTAGCTGGGTAACCGGAGCTTCCGTCTCTAATAACTCCGAATAAAATCCACGATCGAGCTTTCGAAGGATGCTCACAATTTACGATGAAACAATGGCTATGAAAATCCTCTTCATTGTAGTAACTCGAAATACTTCCAAGGAAGTCTGCGGCAATTTCCAGGCATTACAGGGAGGAAGCATTTCCCGGGGTGATCTATAACAATACCGGGAAATTTATTTTGAGATTCGCGTGCAGACCTTGACACGGCATCTCTAATTTTAGAATTTTCCTAATTACCTTTGGGTGAATTTCATGGACTCCGAGCGAGCTTACCGAGGCTACCCCTTCCCATAACGGCGAATTAAAATGACCGGCGACTCCTGGCAATAAATTAGGGTGGTTAACGGCTCTTCCTGTGAATGAGCTCCCAGTTAGGACGGCTTGTGATCCTTCCAGGGGAATCGGCGGCAGTCACCGGAAGTTGCTGGACGGTACAGGGGGAAAATTAGCAACCGTGGCCACCAGCCCTGACTCCGAAGAGTCTCCTTTAGGAGTACCGGAAGTCGCACCTACGACCGCACAGCACCGAAACAGCATTACCCCACCGTCAGTCCATGCTTTCGTGTTAAATGCGTGTCATTCTGTGGAGATTTACAACAAATTGGCGATTCTCGGCCTGGCGATGACGATTCAACGAGCTCTTAAAGTACTGCCAAACGAAAATCTTCCGTCGAAATCTGAAACGATTAAAACTTCGATATTGAGAGATTTATTAGTTCGTTCTGTTTTGAGCAATGTAATATAGTATTTTCTTGTCAATTCATAAAACATCGTTTTCATGGTACTGATCTGACAAGAAAGCGACAAATTTTGGGCCTGAACATAAGGAAGGGCATTCAAGCGACGGAGCTTATGCTGGAATTATGTACAATGGTTTCGGTTAAGAAAAATGTTAAAATGAAAATTGTCCTCCTGATATGAGAAATTCTTGTAATTTACGATTTAATTAAGAGTACTTGCATCGCCAGGGCTGAGCAGCAAATCCTTGGTCACTAATGAGCCTCCATGTTTGATCGTAGCTGCTTGAGTGTTATTTAGAGCTTTTGTGTTTTTGTGCTTCGTCCTGTTTTGTGAAGGCCAACGAAAATTTAATCTATTCAATATTCAGCGTTAATCTACTGTAAACAATTTTATTCGCGAGGATCCTTTTATGTATTGTAATCGAAAGATCGATTTTCTCAGTTTTCGATCTTGTATCTAGCTTTAAAAATCGTTAAAAATTTCTCTCCGTTTCAAAACGTGTCCCGAAAAATTCTTAAGGGTTATTAATTCTAAACCGTGATTTATACTGAGAAAATGCCATAATTTACTACCTCTAGTAAATCAAACGTACATATAAACCCGAACAGACTAAATTAAAAATTTCACTGACCAAAATTGGTTTCTAGAGATTGATTGGCGGAAAAAAAAGAAAAAAAAACGCGAAAATCGTAAACGTCAAATTTACAGTTCTGTTATTTGCTTCCTTTTTTTTTTTTATCAATATTACTTTGGCTTAGATATGCACTTTGCACATCGCTTACGCATGTACATCGCACTTTCATCGCTTCTCTGCCCACTCAATGATCTGTCCTCTCTGTGATTAATTTCTCTTTATGATCTACCACGGTCTAAGAAAATATTTACCGGCATTTCGTACGTGTTTACATGTCTGTGAAGATTTCTAGTCACTAAATTTCATTTTCCGTCTCCATTTCCGTTTCCTTCTATCACTTGCACGACTTTGCGCCCTGAGCGTCCACTTTCTTCGTCTTTGTTAACTACTCACACGAGTGTGAATTGTTCTCAATTTCCTGACAATTAGGGGTTTTTTAAAATTAACTTTCAACCAGACAGAATTGACAAACCTCTTAATTTCCTTCAGTTTTTACGAAGTTCTTCAAGGAATTTCAATCTTTTCCCCCGTACATATCGTGCGAGACTTTTACATGCTTATCTGCATTAACGGGATCACTTATTGATAAGGTAAATTAATTACTTGATAATGATATACGCTTGAATCGTTCTTAAATCTTAGATTTTAATTACTTTAGACAGTCATAGCTCAAATAAGGATCCCTTTGGTACGTAAAGAACTGGAGTTACTTAAATTCCTTGCCAGAACTTCGAATAAATGGGAAGAAATTAAGATGTTGGTGAACGAGGGTGGTGAAAAGTTACTTTGGACCCCATTAAGGTGAAGTGAAACCCCCTTCAAATCAGTCGATTCGAATACAGCACTTTTTTTTAAGGGTATTAGACCAAACTGTCCGAAGCTTTGACACATCCCTCCTGATCATCAAAGAATTGTCCTGACACATTCAAGATTTGGATTTTTAAACAAAATTATTTAACTCCTGCGAGACCAGAACCAAAATGGCGTCGAGCTCTCATATTTCGATCAATATACAATTATCGAAGACCCTGATATGAGAATCGAAAGGGTCAGGACAATTTTACGACAATTTAGAACACTCTGGTAATCGATAAACTCGCATTTGAACGGGACAAAGGCAAAAAAAGTGTTGTATGCGCTTCTATGCCAAAACGATGGGAATACGAGGTCTCGAAGTGAAGATTTAATTCACCTGGAAATCACAGATGGCGCAGGGGGTCCCTCTGCAGTCAATTAGGGCCCCAGAAAGCACGAATCCAGAGGATTTCTTTATAATTATTGTACGAAAACGACAGGTGGAGTATGCCATTTGGTACAATACCCAATATAATTCGACTCAGCTGTCGATATAAAAATGAACGTCGGAAACGTAGGCATTTAGAAAAATCTTCTTTATCTACGTCGACCAAGTTCCTCGACGTGTTTCACTTCACCTTAAATAGCGAGTCACGAGACACTCGTGTAATCCTGAAAACCAGCCCGTGCACTTGGAGCTATACTCATGAATAAATCTGCACATTTCAGGAATCCCTCCGGTGGGTCTGGACTCAGCGAGACCGGATCTTTGGACAGAGCTAAAGCCGCTCTCGAGCGCAGAAAGAAGGCCGAAGATGGGGCCGGAAATCCGATTCTCTGTAGGGTCGAGGTGACGAGACCAAATCCGGATTCTCTGATCGACGAGCTGCTGAAAGCGACGAATCTGGAGCAATCGGATCTCGAGAGTGCCGAAAGTACGTGCTCTTCGCGAGTCAAGGACGATAGACCTGTATTTCCTACACGGAGAGAAATAAATCGTTAACAGTTGTAGTTGTAGCCGCAACGTCAATTGAATGTTAATATAGAGACAAGTAAAAGGATCTTGCAAAAGCTAGAAATTGACTTATGCAGTTGGCTTAAATTAAAATAAAGAAATATTAAACTGAATTATTACAGGCACATACGTTGCGCCACGGTGTCAATGACAGTATTAAGTTGGTGGTTTTGATAGTGCTTTTATGGTTGTATTTAATCTGCTCCGCTCTTCTACGTGAAGCAGCTGTTGCGATAAAGCCAAGAAATAATTGATGTTATGTTCACAACTGCTGGGACAAGTAACAACTAGGAATATTTTGCATATATAGTTTTACGTAATGACTTTCATATCTCTCCCTGTTCGAAGTTTTCGATTGTTTACCGTTTAATATTCTATGAGTGAACATTTCAACGTCGATAAATCCAATTCTCTGTATGTAACTTGATTTACCAGGGGCTCAAGATTTTTCTAAAGATACGGTGTGGAGTAGTTGATGTTTTCGCTTTGTACCCGAAGACCGTTGCTTTAGACTTCGGCATTTGCGGGTCGTTAAAAGCAGTCCTTACGGCCTCGCGAATAACCGACTCGTAATTGTCTTTTGTAACCCTGGAGTCTTCTTGTCACGATAAGTAGACTCATCACCACGTTTCGTTGTTTCCAGCTTCCGGTCTGCAGCTCTTTATCGCAAAGGACGGGACGACGGCTCTTGGGAGCCACGAAGTAAAAAGTCAAATGCCCGCGGGAGTGTTCAAACAAGTCGTCATGGAAGAGAACAACAGGTAACACGAAGTTACCACTTCTCGTCGACAGTATTCGAGGCAAACGACGTCCAGCTTCTCCTTGGCGCTGGTACCGGAACTCGTCTACGAAGCCTGCGAGCCCCGGTAGTGACGAGCCTAGAAAATGGATTAAAAAGGCGACTTGGCCCCGAGGAGCGTCCAAGATCGCCAGGGAAATTCACCCTTCCGTTTCGTCGAGCATCGAGGCGAGGAAAAAATGGCGAACCATTCTGCTCGAGGTCATCGTCGCTTCCGGCTGCTCTAAGATCAATGGGAATCGCCTCGGCTCCTGTGAACCCCCGATTTAAAATCGGCGTCATGGAACATGGATCGTCAGGGGGTCTTCTAAATCTCCAAAACTCGTTCTCTTTACCCTGGAGGTATCGGAGTATTCACCAGTCCAATCCAGAGAAGATAAGACTGCGTCGTTGAGGACTCCCCGCAAAACCACGGAGCGATGCACCAAAGGAGGACTTCGTTGACCTTGTAGCTGGGCTCTAGAAACGAAGGAACATTTTTACAGATGAACGCTTCTTAACGTGGACAGTCAACACTTCCACATTTCGATGGTGTAGGATGAGATCCTTTTTCTAAGTAACAGGGATTTCATTTTTAGTAAATCCATTCGTTTCGATTTAGGCTTACTTTGCTGAGAGATCAAAATCGCGGTATTTAGTAGCGAAGGAATTGTTATTCGGCAGAAGTTTTAAGACTCTATCGAACAGCCATTGCGATTCGTCTCGTGGTCCCGAATCCGTCTAAGTGGAGTGGCTTTTAACCGTCGAATTTGTGTGGTTATTTCTAAAAATGTTTCTGGACGTTCTTTCACTCCGATGATCTCCGTCTCGATGGGCATTGGCCGTCGATTTAAAGGAAATATGCTGCTTACTTATAAAACGTAGTCGGAGGGTGGAGGCTCGTGATAACTTAACGTCGCGTAGCGCAGAAACGAGGATACCGTTAATTCACGATTCGTCTAAGCAAGGACGTGCTTAAACAATAAACTACAAAGGCGAAAGATTCTATGGGAGGAGCAAATGGAGTAGCAACGAGTGAGAAATCTCAAAGGATGCATATTTTCTTCCTACGTGGAAATTCGAGGCACAAGAACGCCGCGCCGTCTTCGCGCGCGCGCGAGCCGAACGTGTTTAGTCAATACTTTAGCGAGACGCTAAATTGTAAGTAATAAACGGTAGCTGTAAAGGAGACAACTTAAAGAATACACAAGCGATCGGGTGTGACGAAGTTATAAATGTTAACCGATGTCGAAGCTGTGCGTGCACCAACGCTTCTCTTTCCCTGTGCTCTTCGGCTTTCCTTTAAATCAGGCAATAGTCACCAACTGTTTCGATGTTCATCTCAGGGGGATCCTCTTACAGGACTCCCGTATTGTTGCTTGTCCAATTCCTAGCGTGTTTCGGGTCCTCGTGCGACAGTAAATTGCTCAAACTCGACGTAGTCTGCGAGTTCCGTGACTCTTCGGTCGATCAACCGTTGTCAGTTCTCAACGTCTCCAAAGCTAGCAGAGCCACATCAGCAGACCCATATAAATTATACATCAAAATTTATTGCCTTTTTATTGCTTTTTTGTTATACAAATTTCAATTTTATTGCTCCAGCCGTTTTCGAAAAATCGAGGGCTCTGCCAGCTTTTCATCAAAGCTGGCAGAGCCATTTAATAATTTGCTGAAAATTAAAAAATAAGTAGCGTATAATGTAGTAAAAATGTATTGCTTATTTATTGCTTAGTTTAGAATTTTATTGCTCTATCCCCCGGGCACCAAACTCACCCCCTTTAAACATCCAAGGGGGACCTGCTGATCTTGCCTACCTTACCACTCCTTTTACGGAATCAAATGAATAGAATAATTAAACAGTACCTTCCTAAACTAACGGAAAATTTATTGCTCCATTCACGGCACCAGAGGACAACCCTCGGTAAACGAAAACCACCCTTCTTAAAGTTACAATAGGTTCTCATTGTTTCTCAGTCCAGTACCACCATTTTAATCGAGTTAAATTAAACAATTAATTAGTCAATACCTTCGTTTCTTTTTCGAAAACAGCTGGAGCAATAAAATTGAAATTTGTGTAACAAAAAAGCAATAAAAAAGCAACAAATTTTGATGTTTAATTTATGTGGGTCTGCTGATGTGGCTCTGCTAGCTTTGGAGACGTCAGTCCTCAACCTAACGTATCTGGCTCTTTTGGACGCAGGACGATTCGCTCTTCAGATGTTTTCTGCTAACGAGCTTCTTTTCTAGCAATAGGATTCCGATTTAATTTTCTACATAACGCTGCTGTATAAAATATTTCTACGTAACGCAGGCATGGTTTAACCATGGTTTTTTTAAGTTGGCCTTTTTGCTCCTCCGCGTCTGCGCAAAAGGACGCGTAAACTGTTTTTGTTACATAAAGTATCGCGTGTAGTATTACGCATTTATGCTGCCAAGAAGTAATTGTAGTAGCCGAGTAAATCTCTGATGGAAGCTTTTCAAAAGAAAAATAATTGTTAGGGCATAATCATGTTCACTGTAATCGTAAGATATTTCCGCAACTGTACGATTCTTAAATATTCGTTAGTAGTTGAAACTACCATTTATGTCAATCCTTGTTGTTTTTAAACTAAACTTTATTTTCACTCTATTTGGAATACCCCATTTGAAGGGCAATTTGATTAATTGCGTTTATTCACTAGCTGGGAATGAGATCAGTTAATTGTCATTGATTATTTGCGATAATATCTTCAAAAATAGTTCCTAAGAGTTGGCAAAAAGCGGCTGAACAGATTTTGAAAAGGAAAACGACGATCCTTCCCAATCGAATTATTCGATCATGTTGCGAACCGTCCTGACTCGTCCTTAAACAACTCCGAAAATTCAACAGTTGGTGCATCCGGCTGTTCAATAGCAATTTGTATATATAGCATAGTAATTGTTATGTAGCTAAATGGCTGGTGTTGTATACATTCTCCGTATAAAAAAAAAAGAAATTAATTGTACCGCAACAGATATGACATTACGCACGTGCGGACGCCTGTACGATATGTGGTTTGTGTACAATGTGGTATAAAAGGATGCTGCGTAAATGTGCCCAAGATCAATTGACGATGTCGCGGATTTATCAATTATTAACATTTTAACAAGTGCTCCCAGAAATTGCGCTTTCGGTCGTTCTAAAGTTTCGCGATCCAGTCGGACTGCGGGGAAAGTGTGAAAAGTCAGTAATCGAGTGTATGCGCCAGTGGAAAAGGGAATACAAATTACGTATAATGTATACATACGCAATATCTGGAATCTATATATAATTTTGTCATAAGATGCATACATTTTGTTTATTATTTCATACAACTTTCGTTGAAATTACGAGACCGCTTAATTATACGTCATGGCCTGAAACAAATCAAGAAACAGAAGGGATTTAAATCGAGATAAATTTTTAGTATCATTGTTTTAATATCATTGGATATACATTAGAAAAGTCAGAAATGTACGATATTTATTACAGTAGACATCACGATTTAACCCTTTAGTTACGAAGCGCCACTATATTGGGCTCCACCTGGCACTTTTTTTTTTACAAAGCGCTATTATAGCCCCACTTTATTTTCATATAATCAAGGTGACAAATGAATATCGTATTCATGTCAAATATTAGCACATCGTGGCCGAGCTATCCGTACAGGCGGTACAGATCCACGTCCGACATCGCCGTAGTTAAAGGGTTAAACACTCTTATAAGTGACTCTGCCTACACTATCTACGAACGATGTAAAAGTTCTACGAGGACGTTATATTTCCAAGATATTCGTTATGCATAATCGGTATAACTTTTTCCCAGTCAGGCAGGACATTGGTGCGCGCTTTTCTTCATGTATTGCAACCCCAAGTGCCATTTTGTTTAATTAATTGTAATATATTCATCGCTTGACTCCGAGGTGGAATTGACGCGGAATATGAAATTTCAAAAGCCTCGCCGATAATCCGAGTCTAATGCAGAAAACATGCCGACTTAGATTTGAGTTAAGCCGGTACTTTCAACGTAACGACCGGTATCCGATTATTAAAGCTGAAAACCAGTAGTTCGTATGTGACAGTATTGCGACATCCATTCGGAAATCAATTATATCCGAGTGCGATATGTATTTTCACTGTTTTTAGGTTCTCCTTTTTCTTTTTTCTTTCTTATGCTACCGCTACGGTATTCTTGTACTATACACTTACACTGAATTACTGAGTTTCATACGATTGCTGCGTGCCCGCGCCTCGTGTAGGATGCGCTGTGTAGCGGAAATTATTTTTGCAATAACTCGCGTATATAAGTTCTTATTTATGACGTGGTCCGAGAGCGTTACTACTTTGTCCAGACCAATGTTCGAGGTCGGATGGACATTAATTTATTTTAGGCGAATTTAAGCCCCCGGAAGAGTACGAGAAATCCTCCACTTTTTTTTCCCCCTCTTTTATACGTTAACGGGAGAAGGAAGCATTATTTTTCTTGCCAAAATGAATGGAAAAGGTCTCCGCGCGCAGATTGCTAATAGACGAGCAAGTTTTTCATACCAGAGATTTAATTTTCACTTAGTCACGTAAATGGCGACTGATTGCGATTACTTGGAAATGTTTGGCCACCATTAAATTACAATTTTAAGAGAGCTACGCGCGGAGGATTTCTGCATTTATGGCAAGATGGATATTACTGTTGTGATATTTTACAATATCGTAATAATACCCGTTATTACTGTATTATCGAGTGTATTATATTATTACTCTTAATTGAAGATGGCTCGAAGGCTTGGAACGCGCCTGCAAAGGCGTTCGAAGGCTTTTTTTCGTCAATTTCTATGATTTTTCGTTGTTGACTACTTAGTCCGTCTATCTATGCGAAGGATGCGAACTTCCATGTGCTCTGATAATAACATCTTGAAAAAATCCGGAATACGTCTTTCTTATTTCAAAGCCTTTTTTGCAGTGGTGCGAAAGTACCGAGGAAACTTTCACGCGATCGCAGCGCCGCTGAAAGTGAACTAAACGAAACTATTTCAGTATTTTTAAAGGATCGAAATCGAGATAATATTTTCAATTGATATATGTACTAAGAATATTTTTTAATTTCCCGTTAATCATTCCTTTGCGGGAAGATCTTTTTAAAGAAACGATAGGTATTTTCTCTGTCGCAGGCGTGAAACATGAGGTTATAAAAAATCGGATTTTGGCGTCTGCGTATCATTGAGGGTCTTCATACAATTTATCACTTCCAATTCTGCCTAGATAATTAGTATGACCGTATTTAGTATTGATTTTTTTATATGAAGACAACATTTAAATCTTAAATTACATCTTCTACGGAACAAATCCTGAAGCTTTGCATCAACGAGTTACGCAAACGAGAAAGAAGACTTGTACGAAAAGAAAAGGTCAGGAAATTGCAAAGAATCATTTTTGATCCAATGAAGTTCTAAGGAGGCTCACTGAGCCCGAATTGTTTGAGCAATTGTCGCAGTATCAATATATGAGAAATTACTGGAAATTACTCATTCTCAGTCATAGATCGGTACAAACATCGTATAATGGGTACTTCTGGGAAAATATGACAGTATGCATGCTACGTGATCACGTTCTCGCTGTCATTTGATATTCAAATTGTGGCTGCTGGTATAATGCGTGGTGTTATCCATTGACGTACATGTCAGGTAGAATGTTCTTGAACCATTGACTAGCAAACTGTTAGATTGCATTGGAAACGAACGATCTTCGAAGTACGTGTTTAGCGAATGGTTAATAAAACTTCTCTTGTGTGTGACAAATAACTTCGATGTCTTCTTTTCCGCAGGTTTAAATGCTACCAGCTACAGAAAAACTTCCGTTAAAAATGTTTTCTTTTAAAATTCAGCTCCTTCTATTTCCTGCATTTTAATTTCAAGTTTTGTATCTCAAATTATCATTGGATTCCTTATTGACGCGAAAATACTTTAAGAGTTAAATTTTAACGCGAAGGATTACCTAATTTCGGGGATTTTCAAGTCTTGTTGGTAAAAGGCTTTCACAGAAACACATTAGCGATGGTAAGTATACTTTACTTTTTCTTGGTGTTTACTTCAACTCGAAGTTTGCGTCAGCAGCTGGAGAAGGCGATACATCATCGACACGAATGAGCGTTTTTATGAAATTAACCTATACCGCGATGGGACCATCCATTACATTTTTTACTTTCTCAGGAGCATGTCCTGAGAATAATAATTAATTATTTCCAGTGTCCATAATTCTTAGCTAATACGTGTTCATAAGTTGATTCGTTCGACAAAAAACAATCACCTGTTATACATAATGGAATACCTTCTAAGTACCACTTCCCGAACTACAATTAAGGTGAAGTGAAACCCCCTTCAAATCAGTCGATTCGAGGTTCGGGCATTGCGATCCGGCATCCCGGGATGTCCTTCCTAGATTAGGCTACTTGTCCCCGGGTGGAATGAGTGAGAATCGTGGAGTGAATGTGTTGGAATGAGTGAGAATCGTGGAGTGAATGTGTTGGAATGAGTGAGGTTGATTTTTTTAAATATAGCTAGGGAGGTAGGTTAATTGCCTTGAATGAATGTCTAAATGTAAGCAGGCAGGGCCAGGGCGGGATCTCTTCCCGGGGGTATGGGGGAAGATCCCGAACCTGGGATACCTTTACATCATCGTTCGCGCTTCCGGAAGGGCGGAGGATGTCCGTCCTGCGCCCGCGGCTCTGCGCTGAGAGAAAAAATTACTTTCCAAAAAATAGAATTCTTGCGATAGATTTTTTACCTATATTCCAAAAATTTTCCGACCGACCTTAAACGTCAAATTGTTTTCGGGAAATCACTTCCGTCCGATATTAACGGGTTGTCCCTCTTATTCTTGCCGCGAATAATTCATTTAAGTATGGAAAGTAAATTATTTTCTCAGGGTACTCCTGGACGCCCGCGATTATGTTAATTTTCTTTCAGAGATCCAAATTAATTAGATCGCGCTTGGGAATCCGGGTAAATGTGCAATA
This sequence comes from Orussus abietinus, assembly GCF_000612105.2. Lineage (NCBI taxonomy): Eukaryota > Metazoa > Arthropoda > Insecta > Hymenoptera > Orussidae > Orussus > Orussus abietinus. The sequence goes on from NW_019394320.1 coordinate 139,228, forward strand.
CGCACGGACTGCGCATCCTCGGATCGCAGGTCGCCGTTTTGCTAGCTTTTAGATCTCCCCGCGAGTGATTTTTTTTTTTTTTATTAATCCGATAAATCAGGGGATTGCCAAGCGTTCGAGACGTAGGGGGCTCTGCCCGAAGAGACTGCAAGAGTCGAAGAGGCTATATGCCGAAGCGGCCCCTTAAGAAGAGGGCAACTACGATGGCCTTCCATTCTTTCGAATGGACAGTCATTCATTTTTTTTCGCCACGTTGTCCCTCTCATTTTTTGTATATTCTTCTGTCCGGATTGACGGGGAGAGACGGTGAACTATCGTTTCCATGAGATTTTCTCGAGTCTGCATTTAAGTATGATAAATATATTAGATTTTTATCACGCCAAATAACGTATAATTAAATACATTTTTACTGGGTCATTTATACGGGATCGATGCACTGCGAAATATTCTTGACTTTAATGGTAACTTTAGTAAGTTATTAGCACTTGTATCACCGTCTCTTTCTCGCTTTCCAATGGTTTCGTTTGTGCCTTCGTGTTCCCTTTCAGCTTTAGATGGACCACTTCGGAGAATCTGGCGACTTACTGGTGTTTCTTCAATGTTCCGTTTTACCTGTACTTTTGTGCCCCTTTGCAGGTTTAGGTGGATCACCTGGAAGCAGCCATTTTTGGTAAAATCATCATGGGCAGTTAATCGAAATCGAGCTTTCTGCACTTGTTGGTAGAAGATGTTAAAATATGTTAAAGGATCTTTGTGAATTTTTGTCGCAATGCGAACTGCGTCCACGGTAGCTTGATGGGGAAGGTTCTTCCGTTTAAATTGATCTCTCGAGCTAGTGGCTGCGATTTTTTTCGGAGGAGGTACAGGGTTTTGGAGTTTTTGTGAGGAGTTCTTCACTTTTTCAGCCGGTTCTCCGGCTGCCCAGATTTGTAACAGGTGGCAAGTGCATTAGCCGTCTGCATCCTCCACCGGAGGTCGAACAGGACGCGGTCGCTCGATCCTTCCCGTGAATCTCTCAACTCATCTCTGATTTGGCAGAGATGAGTTAGGAGATTGCCATAATGGTAAGCCACCACCGTCAACTGCCGCATGGTATTACCATCACGAATACGTGAGCCGCCAACGGCAACTGGTAGATGGCACAGCCATCGCGATTGCGCGAGCCCCTACCAGAAATTCGTTGCGCCGCCCTTGGGGGCAAAAAACGGTGAAAGCTGACGTACGAAATCAGAGGGCAGCACACGGTGCGATCGCGCGACCCTGCCCGTGAGCAATTTCCCAACTCATCTCTGGTGTTGTATGCGCTTCTATGGCAAAACGATGGGAATACGAGGTCTCGAAGTGAAGATTTAATTCACCTGGAAATCACAGATGGCGCAGGGGGTCCCTCTGCAGTCAATTAGGGCCCCAGAAAGCACAAATCCAGAGGATTTCTGGAGTTTTACTTAGATTTCTTTATAATTATTGTACGAAAACGACAGGTGGCGTATGTCATTTGGTACAATACCCAATATAATTCGACCCAGCTGTCGATATAAAAACGAACCTCGGCAACGTAGGCATTTAGAAAAATTTTCTTTATCTACGTCGACCAAGTTCCTCGACGTGTTTCACTTCACCTTAAGGATATCAATTTCCTTTCAGCAATCTCGACGAGTCATGAGCCCTTCGAATTTGCATTTATATTACTCATCTTGAAGCCCTTGCCATAAGATAGGCAGACCAGAGGAAACGGACAGTTTTCTCCTCTAAATTAATTAAATTCCCTTCATTATTAAATTCTCGTACATTTTTATTTTCTCCAATTACGCAACCTGACTTTGTTGCAATTCTTGGCTGTTTAAACTTTCAGACGACAAGGAGCGCAATTACCTTTGGGGATCATTAACCGCATTTCAGCAATCTGCGGTTAAACGGAATTATACACTTCATATTTGCGGCAAATGCATTAAGGGTCAAAATTGCGTGTACTTCGTGAAATGGTTGCTAATCGTTTGATAATGTTAAAGGTTGTATGACATGTACGTAGTATAAGAATTAGAGGAAGTAGTATTTAGATAAATATCCTCCCTACTTCGATATTCTCGAAATCCTCACATATATAGTATTTACGTCTGTACAGAAGTTACTGCAAATGCATTTACTTTCTCCGAGGACAGGACAGAATGATGTAACGTCCGGTTTGAGATACCGATATACATTGCATAGTCTTACGCGGCGCTTTCACGATGAGAATCGTTCTCTACCATGAGTATGTATGAGTACATATAGTAGACGCAAATTATTGCAGCACATTTGAAAGGAATTTAAAAAACATTTAATAGAAACTCGTCCTTTGCAATTTCGAATTAGACCTATGAAGTCTTGCTGTAAATAAAACCGTTAATAATATCCAGCAATGATAATAACATTTCTATGTGATGTGGTTTTAGATAACGCCGCGAAGGCGGTCAAGCCAGTGAGTTTCTTTTTATTTGGATATTAATAATGAATTTATGTTCATATCTTGTAAATCGTTTCGATGATTCCAATAGTCTTGAAATCCTTGAATTTGCGCTTTGTCGATTGTGCAATGGAATATACCTACAAGACTGTCACGAGACGTTTTTGCCCATGGCAAGTCAAAATTTTCCAATCTCGATGTCGTCCTCCTTGAGGCGATTAATCAGCTTTAAAATACCCATAGGCTAAAGTCAGTTTTGCTAGGTCTATTTTCGCTGTCACTAAAGAATGTGGCTGACATAACCTCGGCCGTACTACTGTTTCAAGGTGCAACTTGCTGGATTTAAAACCTCTTTCGACGAATTATTCCACTCCGCCTCTTTTTTGATTCTAAGAAAATGATAATAAGAACACTACGATGCACGAACTGTCAGTCGGATTTTGAATAATAGGCTCATTTAAAATCAGTGAGGATGTCTAATGAGTCCGCGCTCTTCTCGCGTAGAAAATATGGCCGCCATTTAATCGACTCCTCCGACATCTTTAACGTTTAAGCAGTTATCAAAACGTTCAGTGTCTTAACACATATCTTATATGTATTAGGCGTGAAAATGCACAGAGTTTCCTGATTAATATTAATTACTTAATTCATTGATATATGATATACGTACGGAATATTTTGGTTCTTGTAGGGAGGTGTGACTGACGCGCTAAAGGGCGGCCATCTTGTTTTTTCCGTTGGAGTAATGGATGTGCTGCCGAATAAACGAGTTCTACTTCTCCGGGATCGTCGGTGCCGGAAAACCTGACATTAGAAATGGACCAAAAAATGACGAGGACGAGTTTACAATAGTCGTATTAACTGGAGAAATTGGTTTGCGTAACAGAGAAAGAGGGGACCGTCGAAGATGTATCGTTACTTTGCGTGTGGTGACGTGTATATTAACGTGTGCTGATCTCCTGTGACGTAAGGTCGTGGCAACGCTCAAATCCAAAGTCTAACCGTTCGTTTTTCGAAGTCCTAGCTTTCTCGGATAACCTTTCCCCAGGGTGAACATCTTCGGGGTCTACTTTTTGATGGTCGGCAGGGTCTATGACTTTTCGTTATGCAACTTGTTACCAAATTATGATCTGTTGACACTGGGGGGATTACTTCTACAAAGAGAAGACATGGAGACCTCTCGCGAAATCTGAAGAAATGGTGTCTAAAAACGTTGTACGAGTACCAAGATCTATTATTGTAGAAGTCACATTTGTAGGCTCCTGGTCTAATTATAGTGAATATTTCAGAATATATTTATTATACCGTTTATGTATTGTTGCTATAAATTAAAAAAATTCAATCCATAATATTTGAGTTTAAGGAACAGTCAGTTCCTAAATGAGACCATGGAATAAGGTGTATCGGGTGGAATTTAAATGTATAATTTTTTATCAAGCTGGCATACAAAGTGCTTTTTAATAGCTCCTTAACTTTTGTAAACGCTCTGCGATTTCATATACCCAATGTGAAAAAGAAAATCGTTTTTAACTCACTCGGTCTGTAACACGTAAATTCGATATTTATGGCACAGTAATAGTACGTTATATTTTAATATTTCGAAAAAATATGATAAATTGGTAATTCAATTAATGTCTTATACTGAAGTTCCCGGAATTTGGGGCCAGCCTATTCTGTTTCGAGAAACCAATTATGTGGATTACTTCACTTTTGTAAGGCAATCAACTCCACCCCGAGTTTTGACCTCTTTGGCGAAAATGGAAAGGCATGGATTATCCATATTATCTGGAGGCATATAAAACCCGAGGCGAGAAAATTACATTGCGTGTTACGCAAGGTGGGCATAAATCAGTAATTTAAGAATACCTTACCCTAGGAAATGCTATAACGGAACCGTCGATGAAAAGGAATGTAATTTATGTAATATCTGACAGGATTTCTGACGTACACGTTACGTAATAAGGCAAAATTATGATTTGTTGATACTTAAAGGTTTACTCGAGAAAAGCCGATCATTCTGAAGCAATCAACTCCGCCCCGACGTTTGAGACATTTCAGGATACGTAAAAACAATGGCAAGGCAATAAAGTCAACAGTCCAGGAGTACTTCAATCTTGAGGATAAATGATGAAGGCAATGTTTAAAGGTGGTGGGAATTTACTGTTTTGTCATCATGTCATTGCAGGAAATTACACCACCAGCTTAAAGTGAAATTAAGTCTAGACCATCCCTGCAATGGTTGCTTAAGAACAGGCAGAAACATTAGTCAGACTTTTTCTATTGCGTCCTAGTGTTATAATGTCTCTATACGTCCTTTTAATTCCTCGTTTCTTTAAGCGAAATGATAGTTAAATTAGTTAAATTTCATTTCAACTTATTTATTTCATGTCATTTCTTTCTTCACGCATGACTTTTCTGACTATCATTGCTGGTAATCAATTTTTTACGTTTTTAATAACCTTCTTCATTTTGCCAATTCGCCGCGAATTTAATATTCCATTTAACAGGTTGATCCTTCATCTCTGAGAAAATGACTTTTTAATAAAATGACCTAGAATAAAAGAAAAGTCATTTTATTAAGCCTAATGTAATTAGTGCCGAGTTTAAAATTCCACCCAAGGATCTGATACAATTATTAAATAAACGAAGATTCATACTTGAAACAGGAAGTATTGAACGCGATGATTTTAAATTACCACATTTATTCATAATTCGCAGGACATGAAATTAATTTCTTTCATATTAAAGTAACACTATGTCTTAGAAAAAAAATTCTTACTAGAATTACCCATTCGTATTTAAATGCTACGTGTTCAATGTGAAATCTGCATGTTAGTGGTAATTTCCAGGAATCTGCATCGGTTCTACAACATTCACTTTCATTTCTTACAGGCTCATCCTCTTCCTTTTTATGTGGACTTCTAATTTCCTTTCTTTTCTTACAGACTTCTAGTGCATTTTTATTCAGCAGTCACTGTTTTAAGGAACGAAAATGAGTATGCATGAAATATTAAATAAACTTATTTTTCCAATATATAGATTACACCATTTATTACATTTGTTATCAGCGATAGAACAAAATGTCTTCATAGTTCCCATAATGCTACTTACTCGTTAAATTACTTTAATATATTCGTAATACTGGTTACCCGTTAACTTCATTGACATTTTAGCTTCTCTCGATCCAGGAAGTTAACAGGGGAAAACCGGAAACTTAGGTGATCAGGTCTAGACTACTTCCTCTTTGACCAATCTCGTATCGTCGGTGCGTGTTTACCATTTCTCCATTTCACAGATCTCCGTTTCTTCAACTCGTATCACGCAAGCTCCGGTACTTGTTTCAAGCAATACTAAATTCCCTTCTACATTTAATTTCCGGCATTTCTACGGATCGAGGAAATATTGGTAAAAAGGAAAATTAAATTACCTCGCACGAAGAAAATAATTCAAGTTAAATACCCGTGTAATTACCCAATAATTATGAAACGTACCTTCCTCCTAAAACACTTTGGATGCGTACGCACAATAATTGCAAACACCCCTACACCTGCGCAACGATAACAGAATAAATTGCTACACCTTCAATTACGTTTCCGAGAGAACCCTAGTAGCACAAAATATTTGTCCTATATTTTCTATACATTTAACGAATATCGTACATTTTGTAAATATTTAGCAGACATTTGAAATATTTGCCAGACGTTTACTTTAGAATATTATTTCTATACTATTTCTATAATATTACCTCCATGTGTTTTCATAATATTCTTCTACCAGATATACAAAACATGTCGTTTCATTTTAATACAAGTATTTTTTAAATATTATCTGCCGAATACATTATAAACGTTTTAAAACTATTCAAAATCAAAATCACACGTATTGCTCCCATAATGAAATAGCGGAACGAAAATATTAGAAAAATTTCTCGTGTTTTTGATACCAAATGAAATGTCCGATAATAGTCGTGAAGTAAAAAATGTATTTTTACTATGTCAATAAGATAAAAAATATTTCTCTATATGTTTATAAATTATTGAAATGAAATCTGTCATTAATATCTTCGAATGAAATGTACAAGAAATCTTAAAAAATCCGTCGCTTGAGATATTAAACAAAGATTACAAAGAAGTATTTAGAAATTATTCTATGCTACTAGGGAAATAATAAAATACTAGAATATAGCCACACCATGACCGGAAAGGACTTCGGCAATATCCCGGGAAGCGATGGAGGTTTTTCCTAACCCGGAGGAGCGTAACATAAAGTATTCATCATAAAAAGACAGACAATAAAGGAGCACCTTTCTTCGGTACCATTCGCTCCAGTTAACAGCCAAGACCGAAAGAGGTCCCCCAACCGATCTAAGGAGCTTCTCGGGACCCCGAATTAATATACAATATTTAAGCCGAACTGCGAAGGTATTACGCAAATAATATTACGTCGACCACTGGTGGGGTCGGTGGCGGTTTTCACTCGGATTCTGCGATGAATTCCGAGTCTCGCAGTGCTCTCTTAGACGTTCGATCTCCCAGTCGCTCCCAACGGGAGAGCCAAACCTGACGGGATCGAAATCGTGCGCGGAAACGAACCTCACCAGAGGATATCGTCGAAATTCGAGATTCGCCAATTTCTTCTCTCACGTCTCGCCAACGTCAGGAGAATGGGTCCGTCGAACTTGGGAGTTCCACTTTTCTCGGCCGCGAGATCGTGACCTGGCTACCGCTGGAGCCCGTGACATATCGCGCGAGTTAGTCGATAATAGGCAGCTCGTATCTTAAAAATAATCGTCATTTCGTTAATACCTTTGATGAGGTGACTTGCGAGGTAATGGCAGGAATCGCGATGTCGATCTCCGGGAGTCTCGTAGCCGGATTCGTTCGGCTTGCGATTCTTGCGCCAGTGATCGTAGGACCCGCTGCCGGGGTCGATGAATCCTTGAAAAGGACTCTTCCTGCGTACGCTCTTGCCGTCGACTCCGGTTTCCTGAATTCCTCCACTTGCGAGAAGCAGCTTGGAGTTTTCCGAGAAGCCGTCGACGACCGGAAACTATGGGGACTGAAAAGTTAGTATGAGAAGTCCGGGAAAGGTTTTCTTTTTTTATTTCTTTTTTTTCCCCAAAGCCCCTCTTGTTTTCTTTTTTCCTATTACGTGGATAATATTTTCGAAAACGTGATGATCTAGTTTAAATTATCTTATTTGACAAAATCCGAGATGGACGTGTTGATTCGTAATGTTAGATTTGAAACAGCGGTGAGTATTCACTTTATGGATATTTTTGCGTGTTTCCGTTATAACTGAATGACACCTCTCTAGCTGATAAGTGTATCAGTTAGCGGTAAGCTTTGAATAAGTAATTGCCAGTTACCTATTTATATTTCCGAATGTTCATTGATTTGGTTTAAAGAGCAACACCCGCGCGAACGATTAAACCGTTTGTATTGATAAATATCTATATCCATACAAAATGCCAGAATATAATAATCGCGTGGCGGTTAATCTGGTGAAACATGAAATCAATTATTTTCACGATAATCTGATGGTACTCTAACATACACGGCATCGATGCATTAATGAAATCGTTAAGAATCTAATTGGAGGTGAATTATATATTTGAAAATTTGTCCATCATCAAGATCCAATAATAAGTGTACTGATATAAAGCATTATTAATGCCGATATTCGAATCTACCCTAGTAGCATAGAATAATTTCTAAATATTTCTTTGTAATCTTTGCTAAATATCTCAAGCGACAGATTTTTTAAGATTTCTTGTACATTTCATTCGAAGATATTTGAAATATTTGTTGAAAATTTCAATGACAGATTTCATTTCAATAATTTATAAACATATAGAGAAATATTTTTTATCTTATTGACATAGTAAAAATACATTTTTTACTTCACGACTATTATCGGACATTTCATTTGGTATCAAAAACACGAGAAATTTTTCTAATATTTTCGTTCCGCTATTTCATTATGGGAGCAATACGTGTGATTTTGATTTTGAATAGTTTTAAAACGTTTATAATGTATTCGGCAGATAATATTTAAAAAATACTTGTATTAAAATGAAACGACATGTTTTGTATATCTGGTAGAAGAATATTATGAAAACACATGGAGGTAATATTATAGAAATAGTATAGAGAGATAATATTCTAGAGTAAACGTCTGGCAAATATTTCAAATGTCTGCTAAATATTTACAAAATGTACGATATTCGTTAAATATATAGAAAATACAGGACAAATATTTTGTGCTACTAGGGTAGGGACCACGTGGCGATGAAACAAGTTGATTAAAAAAAATTAATCCCTTCCGCGATAATGCCTAAGTGAATAATATATCACGGCAAGTGTCAATGTCATCGCGGAAGTTGGAAATGTAGTTGGCATGACGAGTGCCAAGTTGCGCAACTCAAAAATCGAATATATCCCCGCTTTGAGCAGGCGCATAGATTTAGCTGAAACGAGATCGACTTTCGCGAGCGGGTTACACAAGAAACTAGTTCCACACGAGGGAAAAGTACTTGGGTGCCCGATATCGGTTTTAGTATTTATTTTGTTGCGCCAAACGCACCGTCGCGATCGTTACGAAACCCTACGTAAGATCGTTCCGACTAAGGATTCACCTTTGTGATGAGAGATGCTCCTGCATACTGATATCCTTCTTAAGGTGAAGTGAAACCCCCTTCAAATCAGTCGATTCGAATACAACACTTTTTTTTAAGGGTATTAGACCAAACTGTCCGAAACTTTGACACATACCTCCTGATCATCTAAGAATTGTCCTGACACGTTCAAGATTTGGATTTTTAAACAAAATTGTTTAACTCTGCCCAGACCAGAACCAAAATAGCGTCGAGCTCTCATATTTCGATCAATATACAATTATCGAAGGCTCTGATATGAGAATCGAAAGGGTCAGGACAATTTTAAGATAATTTAAAACACTCTGGTTATCGATAGACTCGAATTTGAACGGGACAAAGGCAAAAAAAGTGTTGTATGCGCTTCTTTGCCAAAACGATGGGAATACGAGGTCTCGAAGTGAAGATTTAATTCACCTGGAAATCACAGATGGCGCAGGGGGTCCCTCTGCAGTCAATTAGGGCCCCAGAAAGCATGAATCCAGAGGATTTCTGGAGTTTTACTTAGATTTCTTAATAATTATTGTAAGAAAACGACAGGTGGGGTATGCCATTTGGTACAATACCCAATATAATTCGACCCAGCTGTCAATATAAAAACGAACGGCGGCAACGTAGGCATTTAGAAAAATCTTCTTTATCTGCGTCGACCAAGTTCCTCGACGTGTTTCACTTCACCTTAACGTCCACTCGAAACTTTGCATCACTCCAACCCAGGTTCAACTAGATTATATTTCTCTTTCGGTCCTGTCCAGAGTTTCGTTCGGTTAGGCAATGTTTAAGTGCCCGATTACCCACGTGACATGTAGGACTAAATGTCAGATAAAATAAATGTAGTATTAAGGAAGGTTAGGGGAACTGGCCGATAACGAGCGATACTTTTGGGGAATTTTTACGACGAGATTGGGCAAAGGGAAAACTCTATTGCCTAACGTTCATTCCCCGATAAACACAAAATAGTGGAATGCACGTTTTATTCACCTAAACGTAGTGGAAATGAGGTGTACGGAATAAACGTTTATCCACCCACGGTTTCTTCTCTACATTAAATGTATCCCTAGTAGCACAGAATATTTTCTAAATATTTTTTGCAATCTTTGCTACATATCTCAAGCGACAGATTTTTTAAGATGCCTCGAAGATTTCATTTGCAGATATATAAAANAAATGTTTTATATATCTAAAAGAAAAATATTACGAAAACACGTGTAGCTAATATTGTACAAATAATATTCAAAAGTAAATGTTTTACAAATATTTCAAATGTCTGCTAAATATTTACAAAATGTACGATATTCGTTAAATATGTAGAAAATATAAGACATATTTTGTGCTGCTAGGGATGCTTATGAGAAACGCATATCTTGAGAGTTGAATGTTTCACGCGTTTGTCATTGCTAGAGAAGAAACCTGTATTTTAACATAAATTTTTTATGTTAATTGAAAGTACAATGAACGATTGTGAACGATTTTTCTTTCAATTTCTGATTGTAATGCTTGTAAGTCATTTGCAGGTTTAGTTCATTTTATCTATTTTGAAAACGTACTGACTTATAGATGCTAAACAATACATTTTGTAAACGATGTTCCTTGTTCCGTTTAAAATGGTATTTAAATAAACGTAAAATAAGCGCAACATCAACGTTGAATTTAACGTGGAAAAGACGGAAATTCTTGCTTGCAAAATATGGCACACTACTTCTAAGTGTATATTCCATTAATTCATGTTCATTAAGTCAGGTTCATACACCAACGATTATACGATTTTCTGACTTAAACATTGATTCTTACCCTTCAAATTTGTACCAATTATTCATTCGTCACTATTTCAGCTGTGGTTGTAGGTCGTACATTGATAATTATGTCTAACTAGAAATTAGTCTACCGATACTTGTGGTTATAGATGGCATATTCATGATTACATTTTTCCATCTATATTAGTTAATGATTGACAATGATTGCGGTTTTAAGTGATGCATTGGCTATCCCTCCGTAAATCTGAATTAGTAAGTAACTGTACAAATTAAAAAAAAAAAAAAGAAAAAGAAAAAATCTCTTAAATCCGCATTATAAGCTCTTCAGTCTTGCCTTATTCGTTACATATTGCTTTGTCAATAATTCAATATACCGACCGACTGATCGAATCATTAAAATTTCACCAATTGTCAGGCAGCCTTATACAGCGAGCACCGATGACTATTTAATTTAAAATTGTGGTACAATGGCGGACATGAATGCCTCCCCTGCAGATACGACATCGCTTGTGCAGGATGGAAGGGCATTGATGTCTCCCAGTGGACACCGATTCAATATGAGTCCCCTTTGGTCGCCTCTGCGAATTAGTATGCTTTTCCTTTAATTGTAGCTTGCAAATTGCAGTGCTTGACTCGAGCGGTGAACCCAAACCAGGATTCATTTATGGGAATAACTACTGGTTGGGAAGTAGAAGCCAATGTCAGGATGCTTCAAACAGAGTTCCTCTGGTCCTGGTCGAGAGGGAGAAGAGGAACAACTCGAGATTTCGGAACATAGAGGAGGAATTTCCACCGTTCGAGTTGAACTACTTTGTGGCACATTTTCGGCATAACAGCACTCTTCAGTACCATGTCCGACTACCAAACGAGGCTAGTAACTATTGTTTCATATTAACATCATCAATAAACAAGTACTACACATTAATGCATTACACAAGGGGAGTAATTTCAAAATAATGTAAATTTCGCATCGTCGTTGTGCAGAGTATTTCTGCATTTTAATACATTTTTTCTCCCATTATTATATTAAAATCTGGACGGAATAAAGTGTCGTTAACACTAGATTTATGGGATTCGTCAATTTCACGGGTTTCGGATTTAACGAGAAACGTAACAGACTATTATTGTTTTTTTTCTAACAATTTCTCCTGACGGAATGATATGAAGATGTAATCGAGCTCAATTTATAAATTAATAGTGTATAGTGATATTGTTTTTAAATTAAATAAATCGACTTTTTTTTTAGAAAATCCAGGTTTGCGTTCACCCATCGATTTGACGGGTGTCCGTAAAAAAAAGTTTACAAGAAATGTTCGCAAACCTAGGGTTAATCAGAGACGTGTAAACTAAAAGTTCATTGATTACAAATGCACTTATTTTCGTAGTTAAGGAAATATAATCATCAAGATTAAATAACGAAAATACTGAATTCTTTTCTATTCAAACCTAAACCATCGCAGGCGTTACAATGAAATAAAAAATAGGAAATATTACCATAAAGTGTAATCGTAAAATACATAACATTTTACGAGAGCGACCACTTAGTAGTTTCGCCATCTACTCGATAAAATTATTCAATGCCTGGTGAGTATGTTCAAAACAAGTATATAGCACAACTTTTGTATTTTCTTTCTTTTACCTTTGCGTGAAAACAGGAACAACCCTAGTAGCACAAAATATTTGTCCTATATTTTCTATATATTTAACGAATATCGTCCATTTTGTAAATATTTAGCAGACATTTGAAATATCTGCAAAACGTTTACTTTAGAATATTTTCCCTATAATATTTATATAATATTAGCTCCGTGTGTTTTCATAATATTTTTCTACCAGATAAACAAAACATTTCGTTTCATTGTAATACAAGTATTTTTTAAATATTATCCGCCGAATACATCATGAACGTTTTAAAAATATTTAAAATCAAAATCACACGTTTTGCTCCCATAATGAAATAGCGGAACGAAAATATTAGAAAAATTTCTCGTGTTTTTTGATACCTAATGAAGTGTCCGATAATAGTCGTGAAGTAAGAAATGTATTTTTATCATGTTAATAAGTTAAAAAATATAATTTCTCTATATGTAGAAAAGATTGCAAAAAATATTTAGTAAATATTCTGCGCTACTAGGGTAAGTTTTGTTGTTCAAGAAGCATTGCGATTAACTCGGTTTTTCTTGTTTTTTTTTTTTTTTTAGGAATAATCAACAAGATTCTCTCATTCAGAGGTTGGGTTCCTTTAAGTAGGCTTACATATTGTGCTTACCTGTTGAATCCGTTCCTGATAAATTCGACGTACCTTCACAGCGAGTCTGCTGTTCACGTAGATTTTCTACCAAATGTAAGTTGATTATTAGTATCTTATAAGACATCCACTTATTCCTCAAAATACTTATACACGATTATATTTTTCTTTACAGGGTACCTCATTTCTTGGCAATTTAGCAAATACTTATTTCTGCGCTTACGCTCTTTCACTCATGCTAGAAACCCCGAATATCTTAATTACGAGATTGTTCATTAATTCTCGAATGCGAAAGAGATGAAATCAATGAATTAAATTAAAAAAAAAGAACCTAGGGATTGTCCAATTGTATATTTTGTTCGAGATTTAGAATATTTTCTAGCGATTTAATGAAGTCTTCCCCAACACGAAAGGCTTTACTTTAAGTATATGCGAGACTTCGCTTTTGTGATCGTGAAAGTCCGCTGTGTAAAAAGTCTCATTTTACAGAGGAGATAGCTCCAACGTGACAGTTTTTATAATCTTGTTCACAATACGATACATGTAATTTTGTTTTCCAGTGTATGTATATATAGAATAGTCTTTGAAAACTTGTGGATTCTACGATATAAAATTCTGTATCCATTTAAGACTACTCTGACGTTATTGCAATTGATGCGCAAACATTCCTTGACATTAACTAACAATTTTCTACTTCGGAATTGAATCATATATCTTGAACTAGTTCCTCAATGGGCCTGAGAATAAAGGAGAACTAGCAACATAAAAACATGATAAAGGCCTATATAAAAAATCCCACAAAGGCAATTTAAATGTACTGTGCGATACTAAATAATAATAGAATAATAATGCAGACATTTTTGAAGTTGGTTTAGTGTTCGACGAACTATGATCTTGAATCATTCTCTAGTTTCACCCATGATATCCGTTTTACGGCCCTCAGTTTCTTTTAGATTTAACATTATCAAATTAGATATAATTGAAAATATTATAGGTGTAAACTCGTACTAAATACGTCTAACGTTTTCTACCGGGTACCATGTACATTATGTTACAATCATTTTTCCCACTAACGAAGTAGTCCACCACTAATTGACGATAATCTTTAAAAGCACACGTCACAGTGGACTTGCATAAGAATTATAAATGTTTTATTAACAAGCATTTTATACACGGCGGAACTAATTCAGTCAGAAGTCGTCTTGTGTAGAGCTTCGAAGTTGAGGGAAGTAAGCGTAAGACTCATTTACAAAACTACAGGTCGGAAAAATGCACGAGAAACCTGCCGGGCTATGAATGAACCGGGGAATGTATTCTAGGCGGTGCTGCCGACGTCATGGATCGATTTGCCCGGGAGGCCTGCTCTCGCCGGCACTCCTCAGCTTGTTTCTCGAGCTGCTCCTTCAAGACTAGAAGTTCCCTCGTTCGTTGATAAACGGGATCCTATTGAACCAGTAAACACACACATTAACGACTCGGCAAACCAGGAGAAATCTAAAATAAACCAATGAGGAGAAACCATCTAAACTCCGTCGCGTCGTTATTTTTATACAAAATAAATTCCCCGTGAATGAAACGTCTGATCGCATAATAACTTAACTAATATCGACCCAAAGCAACGATATAATTCCCTCAGTCTGGTTTGCATCTTATCCGAGCATCTCAATGTGGAAGTCAAAATTACTTTTATAATGGCAATTGAATATAATGAAACGTGTTTGTCCTCTTTGGTTTCTTTTTTTTTTCTTTTTTCTCATTAGAGTGATACACCGAATGAAGGTAACAATAACCTGTTGTCGCATGCTAGGATTCCACCTACAGTAGAGGCTCTTCCATAATTTAATCAATCGCACGCTAGCAACGGGTAGCAGTACATATTGATATTGAGGACTTGCCCAATAAAGGGGATTTTGGTAAAGAGACAACTGACTGTTAGTATAAGACCATAGCGAAACCGTTCTCTGTTTCACCTTCTCCTGTACTCGTTCTCGCTCACTGGAAAAATAATAACCACAGAATACGTGAAGGTGATTTTTCAGAAACTATTTAATCGAAAGCTTTGTTTGCTCGATTGATTAAATCGTTACCTGCTGAATAAAAACGTCCCGAATCTACAGGAGTACAGATGATCAAGAATGGTAATCAAAAAGTGCTCGTTGAACTGGAAAGCGTTAGGAAACTGTTGACTAATTTGCCATACGCAGTCTATGAATTGTAGGAACACTGGCGACCTATCTGCATCGCTGTGATGCTCATCGCCGTGGCCGATTCTCTAGAAGATAGAACGGTTAAAAATGAAAATGATTAACAATTCTGAGACTAGCACAGATCCTTCCGCAATCAATTAGGGAAAATATCGGAAACGCACCTGCTGAAATTTGTGTCCAAAGCTCAGCCACTCTTTCTCTATTAAAACTTCAAATCCTTTAATTGTTCTATAATAAGGATCTAACATCAACATAGCCAGTGCTGTTAACTAATTAAAAAATGCCGTCGTTAATTTTAAAAAGTAAAATAATACATTGTCAAAATTTGTTATTTAAATGTAATGGGTATTTTGAAAAGTGATCAATAGCTATGATTACCTGTGCGGTTCTGTCCCACCCATCGGAACAATGCACCAGCACTGAAGTTTTATGATTTTCAACCTTGTCGACTATTTTGACTGCTCCTGCTAGGATGCACTTGATATGTTTCAGCCAAACAGTCGATTCGATTCCTGATAACCACCTAGCTTCATCAATGTTTGGAAAGCACAATTCTGAAAAAAAAAAACAGAAATGTCAAGATGTGAAAACGCGTTATATGTTCTCATGCATTAGACTATCATATTTTTCATTTGAACTTCAGTCGATAAGGATAGGAAATTGTTAAGCATACCTTTCAACTTCCTAAGACTCTCCCTCATGACGTGAATATTATGAATATCCAGAAAAACAAGTTCTGCATTCTGGTAAGCCTCTTCGCTTTCATGACCACCACCCCTTGCTTTGTTCGCTATAGCATTCGCCATTGGCCTTGCATCCATGATAAACAATTTGTGGCTTTGAGCGTTTGCATCCATTATTAGCTGAACGTATCTCTCATCTTCGCGACTACGTTTACCACCCACGCCAACTGATGGCTGGGCACATCGCGTTATAGTTGCTTGGCTTTCAGGATGAATCCAAGATAGAACCGGTATTCTTCCTCTGCTCCTAAAAGCTGCAGAAGCTTGCAGATCTTCGTCCGTTGCTGCGGCTGGAACTGCCCACACTGCAGGATAGCTATCACACAACGCGTAAGTATCATTGATTTTCGATATCTTCCACATATCATTATTGACACCCTAAAAATAGATTACAATTAAAATGAATGTTAAAACTACAAATAAAAAGAAATCAATTTCACTAACCATCCTCTTCAGTTCGGCAATAGGCTCATAAATGTTCCAGCCATTTTCTGAGAAAGTTTCAGAGTATTCGAATGCAAATAATGGTAACTTGTGGGAAAGGGGAAACGAGTATTGCTGTAACTTTTCAAATACATTTCTTCTGGAATGATTTTCCTGTTTGTGAGCGAACCTGAGATTCCTCATATCTTTGCAAAAGACCTCGATTCCATATGAATTTTCGCCCCTGCTCGATGCTCCTCCAACCTTTTCGATCCTACTAACGACACCAAGTGGCACTTCTACAATGTGAGGGGTTTCTCTGTCTATGCTGCGGAAGTGAAGTTTGTAGTTTGTAACACTAAGCACCCCTCGGGCAGGCCCGGAATAAGGGCAGAGGTAGGTAACTTCTCTTGCAACACCCTGTACTCGTTCTCCATTCAGAAGCGGTGGCCCGTTATCACTTCCGGGTACGTTCTGCTGAAATAACATCGGCACTTCAGTTATTGCATAAATGACTAATAATGATCCTGAAATATTGATTAAATGGTTGGGTGAGAACCATGCAATGGAAAGTTACATGGAAGGATAAGCTCCTTCAGAGTGTCAAAAATGGAATTTATGCAAAGAAAATGATAATAATACATCTATAAAACTACGGCTATACACTGCAAACTGACACATTCTGAAACACAAATAAAAACTGCTCGTGCGGATCAAGGTCTCTATGCTCTATCTGACTCACTTTTCCTTGACACTCTTTTTTCGTTTCTAAAGCAGATACAATATTGTTATCTGTAGAAGTAGAGCTTGTCGAAAAGCTTTTGGAATGCGATGCTTTTTCCCAACTTTCCTGAAGAAATGTATCGATTACAGATATTCTGCTGAATGTTATTTCAACATTGTTAGCGAGCACCATTATTTGCATGATTAGATAAAAATAGTATTCTGAACGTTACCGATTCATGACCCATCTTGGAGTTTAAAGAACTGCTCTTGCTGTCTGAATTAAGAGAATCCAAACTAGCGTTCTTTGAATTGTTCTGCTCCACGTTTAGAAGCTCGGCGCTTCCTCTCTTCTCCATGTTTGTAGAAAGAATAGTCTTCATGCAATTGCTACTTCTCTTGCAATGACATTCTTCGATCTGATGTAACAAGTAGCCAGCGATAGTATTTAGCCATGAATTAACATTATCAAAGATATTTAGTTGTTAAAGTTGTCATTTGGCATAATCGTTGAAATTATACAGCAATTCAAAATTCTGTACCCGGAGGCCTAAAGATTACAAAATATTATTTTATTAATACATAACAGGGTCATGTCCGAAAATTTTGAGAGTCCTCAACAAGTAAATATCTTATAAACCAAGCATCTGTTTTACTTAGAACTTCAGTAATGAACATTTTGTACCAACCTAACCTCAAAATCAACAGTACCCTAATTTCACGAGAAAATGAAATTAAAAACACTAGGAAAGATCATACTTAATTAAGTACATTAATAAATGCCCCTTTTAAATATTACAAATGAACATATGATGAACACTTCGCAATCCATTATCAATTCTTGCACACGACCACACCCAGAAAACGGAAACTAATCCCCATTATCTAAAACAATACGCCTCAAACTATTCATACGACGATAACGTTGATTATAAAATTACAAACCCAGTCAACAAAACAGTCGATTGATTATTTTTCGAAGATGCGTCTCACTCGGAAGAGATTCTATCACTTCGACTTCCCATTTGACAGAAGTGGCCATCTTGCAGCAGCTGACAGGTGGCGCCATGACCGCGAAATTCAAATACCACGTGTGAGTCAACATGACATTTTCTACATCCATTCGAGGTATATTACCCAACCTGCACAGCATTGAATTACGATTACTGTTACAAAGCGTTAAAATTTGCTGTATCATTACGGTGGAACTGATTGCGAGACGTTTACTAAATAAATTTCAATAACTAAGGGATCAAGATCCTATTGAAACTTGTCGGTACCGCAGGAGCAATCGCTGAACATCCCAAGAACCATGACCTAATTTCAAGCCAAAGCAAGTCTCGTGTACATGCGTTCATGTACACGTGTATTTCTGATAAATGCAATTATATTAGTATCGGCGTATCGCAAGGGTTTCGGTCTGTACCGTGATCTTGTTAGCCGAGTATAAAATCGGATTACGACCAGACGACTTTCAGGTTGTTTCGCGAATAATCGCTAGTATTGTGACCCAAAGTCCCAAAGTAGTTGTAACCGTAAAGACAAAGTGACGGATATTCATCGCATTTGTCTACTTAACCGTAGGCGGGGGGTAAAAGTAGCTTTCGCCAATAATTCCAAGGACGCACTTTAGCGCGCAGAAAATGGAGACCCACCGCACAAACTGTAGGGAGAAATTCTGAATTTATTTATCAAAAAACACAGTTCAACAGAACATACAGCCACAGTTTGGGTAGGGTAATTCAGCGAGTCCGAAAATCCAAGTGTTCTGTAGAGCGCGTTCAACATGAAATATAAAACTCTCATCATCAACTATATATCATATCGATAGCATTTTAAACATGGTCAACATAGAAATATACAGTCATCACGTTAAGTTAATATATCCATAGTACATACAGCGGCCTATACGCATCGTACATAATTAGGACTCGAGCAATCTCCTTTACACGTGTTCGTATGTTTCCCCAATAATCTCTTTCGCGCGTCCTCTCTCCTCTACCACATTTATACAAAAATCTACGTTCGGCATGCCTCGTTGCGATTCTGCTTTCCGTCGACGAAAGGTACGATCCTTCTTACGTAAAAAAAAAAGGGAAAAAAAGAGAGAACTAGCCGAAATATGTGTACACCCTCGATTCAGCTAAACATACACCGAAATATCCGCGTTTCATCCATATTTTACGCACGATTACAGGAGGGCCGTTCCGCTCATTCCGGAACGGACTCCGAACACGACGACTACGATCGCCGAGCACTTTGGCACTTATTAGCGAATAGAATTCTTATCCTAGACAACATATAAACGCAGCCGATGCTTCGGGGTGCAGTCTAAATTAGGTACCAGCCTTCGCGAGTTAGGCCTACGCCCTCGTGCCTCGTCATCTCCTCTCGCGAGAGAACCTCCTCCTCGTCGCCGACTCTCCGGGACAACGAGAGCGCGTTCGATCAGGTACACGACGTCCCTCTCCTGGTTGGGTCCTACGAATCCCCGTCGATCCATCCCGAGCCTCGTCCCGGCACCAGGACGAGTCGGTGGATCCCGCCGAGAGCGTCTCTCGCGATCATCCCCAGGCTCGTCGGGGACGAGCCCTCCACCGGCCTCGGCGATCCTCGGCGACGCTCTTCATCGATTTCAGTCTTATCTCGTCGTCCGCGGCGGTCCCGGTCACGTCATCTGGGCGTTGAATCCTCGCTTCCTGGGGGTCGGGAAGTGCTGAGGACTGGCAATCTGAAACTGCTGAACGTAGGGGCTGTTTTTGAGGACGTTCCCGCCGGGAGAGCCGGCGGAGTATTGCGAGGGGACCGTGATGATGCCGGTCTGCTGGAGGTACTGCTCCCGATACAGGGCCTGCTGGGTCACGTACTCTCCATTGACCTGGTTCTGGCCCTGGTAGCCAGCCTTCGTGATCTTTATCGGCATCTGGTTCGCGTTGTACTCCTTGTTGTAGTCTTGGTAGCGCAGGCTCGTCGGTGACGCCGACGGCGGAGTGTTCTTCAGGCTCTGGGTCGGACTTTGGGTGATGGACTCCAGAACGTGGCGAGGCATGTTCGGGGACGGACAGTGCGTCTCCTGGAGGCCGTCCATGCGGTTTGCGTTTCGCACGAACACCGGGGCGCTCTCTGGACGGCCCCCGATGATGTTGCGCATCCCTTCGCGGTCCTTCGCGCTCAGGCTCTGTCGGGACGTGCTCAGACCGAATGTACGAGTCTTCAGGTCCGAGGAAGAGTTGTTCAGGTCGGACACGCTGGACCAGGTCACGCTGGCGAGTTCCCAACGACGAAGCAGGCTCGATACTCGCTCTGCCGTTGCTGCCGCGTCCAGGCTCTCATCGTAGTCGGGTCCCTGGAACATGAAGATGAAGATGAAGAAGCGAAATTAGAGGAACTCCAGGTACGGCATTTAAGATTCTGGACTTTGTAGAAGAAAATAACAAGCCGTGCGAAAGTTGCGCCCGCGATTAACGTATTACCTCCTGAAGGCCTATTATCCAGAACGAAATCGTCATTTTCTAGAAAGAATGAAATTCTGGGGTAGAATAGATCTTTACTGGCTCTTATTAACACTAGGTTTATGGGACCCGTCAATTTGACGGAATTCAAACTTTGAAAAGAAATACTGAAAAAACCGTAGCATTAATTTTAACCATTTTTGTATCGTAAATTAATCATTTCATCGAAAGAATTTGTACACACAATTATTTTTTCCTAAGCCTTCTAATTATTAAAATCTGTATGGTAGGTTTACGGGCGTTTTTTATATACCTGTTACTACGAGCACCCGTCAAATTGACGGGTAAACAAAAACACGCGTTTTCTTTAAAAAATCGATTTATTCAAATTAAGTCTGCATTAAACAACACTAGGCTTTACGTTTAAATAAATGATTAATAAGTAAAAAGTCCTTTTTTAAAAATTATCACGGAAATGATTGGAATGCTCGTCCTCTCATCCTCGGAGTCGGAACTAGAAAGAATGCGCATCCTATTCTTACTACGACACCCTTTCAAGAAATTTTCCTCTTCACTATCCGAAGATCCTTCTATTTCTCCACTTTCAATGCAAACTTTCACTCTCATCTTCGCCTTACACTCACTGCAACGAAGCAAATATATATGGATTGTTTATGAAATTAGCTAATCCATCAATTTGACGGGTTTCGTAGAGATAGGTATACTACATACAGATTTTAATAATTAGAAGGCTTAGGAAAAAATAATTGTGTGTACAAATTCTTTGGATGAAATAATTAATTTACGATACGAAAATGGTTAAAATTAATGCTATGGTTTTTTCGATATTTCTTTTTGAAGTTTGAATTCCGTCAAATTGACGGGTCCCGTAAACCTAGTGTTAAGCAAAGAAAAAAAATAAATAAATAACAATCAGGTGAACCTTTCGTTAAACAGTGCGCCTTAATTCCGTTTCATTAACATGCAATCCCGAGATACAATTTTAAGGGAGCGGTATCCTCTCCGCGAGGTCATTATCTCTTCGATGAAACAACGAAAATCCTCAAAAGAAATGAAGCAGAAACGCTCTAAGCGATCAGAGTGCGAGTCCCTATCGGCCAGAAAGTATCGCAGGTCTTTTTATAACGCACTCACGTAACGCAATTGCAAACGACCTAAGAAATCTGTTATTCAGCGCATTGCAATCCTCTCGATCGGCGTAGATCGGACCTATTTATGAATTGCACCCTTGTCGGGCGATATTAATAACGCGATATGCACCATGTGCGACCGAAACGTCGCAACTGCGGTCAAGTACGACCTGTTGTTTCAGTAATTGTAAACAGAGGGAAATAAATCCCGGCGACACGAATCGTGTCCCCCTGTCGTAAGGAACTATCGTGACAGTATGCTAATAACAGTTATATCCAGACTGCAGATCCGATTACGGCTGACGAGGCATAGATATTCTTGCGACAAGGCTGCACCAGGCCGTGCGATACTTCACGGCAGGTTGAGCAACTCGCACTCCGACCCATTGTTGCCGAGAGACTGTTTTAGGTTCCTCTGTCGATGACTCCTTAGAGATAATGACCCCGCGTGTATTCAGGTTGCAGTGACTAAATCGCCCCGCTAATCGTACGAGCTGGCCAACTCACGTTTTCGATCTTCTCGTCGAGCATCCTGAAGAAGTCCAACTGGCTGGACGATATCTCTCTGCAACAAGAGGAAGACACATATAGACAAGTCGATTTTGTTGCCAAGGAAAAGGGTCGGTTTAACCCTTTGAGCGATGTATATAAAGCTGGAATTGCCACTTTACCACAATTCAATCAAATTTATTGCTATATTATTGCTATTTTATTGCACAAGAAAAACATTTTTTGCTCATATACTTTTCCGAAAAATGGTGACGATGTCAGCTTTATATAAACCACTGTCGCGATAAAAAATAATTATTAAGTAAACGTTCATCGATAAATTATATACCAGAATTTATTGCTAATTAATTGCCTGCAGAGAAACCAAATTTCAATTTTTTTTCTCGCGCCTAAAGGGGTGAACGCCACCCCCAGTGCTGATTGCAGGACAGAAACATGAAAAACATGGGAAAATCGAACTATTTCTTCGCGTGGGAATGAATTGCTAATTAATTGCTCCGAGAAGAACCTAATTTCGAGTTTTTGGCACAACCCCTAAGGTGGTAAGCTAACCCCTCTTATGTCGCCCCAACATGCAAAAAATTGGAAATTAGGTTCTTCTCGGAGCAATTAATTAGCTATTAATTCCCACGGGAAGAAATAGTTCGATTTTCCCATGTTTTTCATGTTTCTGTCCTGCAATCAGGACTAGGGGTGGCGTTCACCCCTTTAGGGGTGAGCAAAAAAAATTGAAATTGCGTTTTCTGCGAGCAATTAACAATAAATTCTGGTATATAATTCATTGATGAACGTTTACTTAATAATTTTCTTTAACTGTGGCAGTGCTAGCTTTATATAAAGCTGACATCGCCAACATTTTTCGGAAAAGTATAAAAGTAAAAAAAAATGTTTTTCTTGTGCAATAAAATAGCAATAAATTAACAATAAATCTTGCAACAAATTTTATTCAATTGTGCTAAAGTGGCAATTCCAGCTTTATATATATTTTTGAGCACTGTGGGCGCATAAGTTCGTCCGACGTTCGGTCCAATATTGCTTGCACGCCCTGATGAAATTCGCCCATAAGTCAGAAGTGCTTAGCGCTCAAAGGGTTTGAGTTCAAATTTTGTTTAAGAAGATCTCTTTGAAAACGGATTCTTTCAAAGGGATTCAGAGATAAAAACTGGACGGGCCCAAAGGTCCCGATATTTTCAATTTCGAATGCAACACTCACTTATTTCGCCTTCGTTAAATCAAGTCCGTTTAAGCTTTTACTTCCGAGTTAACTGAAATAGCGTGCAAACGACCGTGCCGGTAAAAAATTGTAATTGGATTCTCTGTTTAAGACAGACTATTTCATAAACCAACAAAAAAAAAAACTGTTTTGCAAGTTTAATACGTCTGCCTTTCGAATAAAAAGCGACTAGCAATACTGTTCACGACTTCGATATTTGATGGACTTTCAGCGTGAAGAAAGAAAAAAAAAATCGATATTTAAATTAAAGGAATCCAATTTAATTCTTTGTAACGTCGTGGGTCTTTGAAATCATATACCTGTACATCCATCGTTTTTAAGTCTTATTTGATTTCTCCCGCAGAGCTAAATGTAGCACATTATTGTACCACACCTTCGAACCCAAGGAATTCGTTTATAAATTGTGCATGTACAAACATTTTCATTTATAAAAATGAATGTAAATTAAGAAATTAATAAACAAATAGTTAATATCAAAGGGTTAAGGTGAAGTGAAACACGTTGAGGGACTTGATCGACGTCGATGAAAAAGGTTTTCCTACATATATACCGACGTTGCCGACGTTCATTTTTATATTAACAGCTGTGTCGAATTATATTAAATATCGTACTAAATGACATACCCCATCTGTCGTTTTCGTACAATAATAATAAGAAAATCGAAGTAAAACGCTAGAAATCCTTTGGATTCAATCCAATACCCTTAAAAAAAAGTGTGTTATTCGAATCAACTGTTTTGAAGGGGGTTTTACTTCATCTTAACATTTGCCAATTTCGTGTTATCAGTTTTCTCTTGGCTTGAAAAAATGAAATTGGGTTACAGACGGTTAAAGTAATTCTTCCATGAAAAAGTAGATAACGAAGGACTCTCGACTTCCCGATTCAGCGGCAAATTTGATTCTTTCCGAAGAGTAAGGGAAACAGCTGATCGCGCGTTTAGGCGCACGGAGTTAGCATTACAATAACCCCAATTGTATTTTTAAGAAAAACACGTCATATATCCCCCGCGAAAGTTTCGCCCTTCGTTGTCGCAATTACAATTCTAAGGACTACATTCTGCGACATTCATCATCTACAGGAGCTCGTTTCAACGAGCTCAACTTACGCCTGTTGAAGCAGAGGTCCGCTTCCAGGAGCAGCGGGTTTCTTCTTGGACTGAGCTTTGACATCGACCGGGCCGTTTTGTTCCTCGTTCCTGTTGACGTCGGGGCCATTGTTGTTGGTCTTGTTGCCTTTCGAGTTGCCGTTTCCATTTTTCTGCTCAATGGACGCAGAGCCTGGAACGGAAACAGGAGAGAATGATTTCCCAGCTCGTGGATCGCGACTTCTTTCCATCCGCGATATTTCAATACACCCTTCAAGAATAGAAGACCTGCGGACTTCTCGTGATAACGAATACCTGACCAGATAAGAGTATTACTAGACAAATGCCGAGTACCAAACACAAGGAAAATATAAGGGCATGTTCACCGAGAAAACTAATCCGCACTAAAGAAGATGCTTGATGGTTTATGACGCGAAAATTTAATTCGACAAACAATTCGATTAGTTTCTAGCACCGAAGGGAAAAAACCTTCGGGTGGTGAGGAACTAGAGATGAATATGTTAAGAGATATACCTGGATTTTCGATTTAATGAAGAGTAAGTAGGCATATAAATCGTTGCCATTGATAACGAAGAACGCATCAACGACCGTTTTAAACGCATTTACGATCTTCATTGGATCACTGTACGGTCTTGTAATATTTCTACCCACATCTTAAATCTTGCCAGCAATTCTGTTCCAAGTCTTAAAATATATTTCCAACGTTCGCTAAACGCTTGCGATCTACCTCTGTATCAACTTTTCCTCTATAATTATACAATGTTGAAAGCGAGAGAAACGATCACATTAGCAGTTAACGTAACATGAATATTTACATAAAAAGACAATGAGAGTTACGATCAAAATTACTGCATACTTGTCACAAAATAGTGACAACTATTATTTAACTCCGCGCGATTTTCTTAGTGAAATAATCAGGACTTTGCGAAACTATTGATGACTCACTTGAACTCGATCGTTGTTACAATTACCGCAATCAGGGTACTAATAACATTTAATTCTTCTCCTTGATAAAAAAGCTACCAATCTATAAAGTGCCTCTCTAAAAGGAAGAGAAAGACGATCGACATGCGTTCTCCCAGATTCCTGAGAAATGACTCGCCGTCGAAGACACGCATTTATCGTGAAAAACCTGTGATAACGACCTAGCAGGCGGGCTCCTCGTCGTAAAGAAAAGATCCGAGAGAAAATGAAATCAGAGAGAGGAAGGACATTAAAATGGCGTATTACAGTCGAGACGGTCGATATCAGGGATTGAAGATACCTAGGTCAGTCGAAGTTAACCTACTTTAATAAAAAATCTGCTTTAAAGTATAATTCCTCTTCGATCCATGAACATTGAATAATTAGCCATGATTTACATTGCAGCCTCGCAATTAACCTTTTGCACTCCAAGCAATTAGTAGTCAACTCGAAAACCTGGCCTTAGGAGTGCAAAGGGTTAATAAAAAAATTCAAACTTCATTTTCGAAAATATTCGACTTGCAATTTTATCAAGATTTCATCACATCATCTTATCAAAAGTTCACGGGCCTCGACTGTTATACACGTTCTACAATTATTTAAAAATCATGAATTAAGAAGAAAGTGAAAACTGAAATATCATTAATTTCTAGAATTTTTATTATCTCATAATTATCGCCGCATGCGCTTTATTCCTTGTTCATTGATCAACAGTCTGAAACTTCTCAAACTATTTTCAGCTTCATCTGACAATGCACATCATCTAAATATTGCATCTAACAAAACCGTCGAATATCAGTACTTTCTAACATTTTTATTATTTCATAATTATTGCTGCATGCGATTTATTCTTTGTTCTTCGATCAACAGTCTGAGACTTCTCAAAGTATTTTCAGCTTCATTTGACAATGCACATTATATTGCATCTAACAAAATGCGATACAATGCACGTCATCTGCATATAGCATCTAACAAAAACGCCAAAGCCTCGAAACTATTCTTAGACATTAGAAATTCAGAACGAGATCAGGGCGTCATTCATTGACACCCGACAATGCACGCGAGCGAACCGAGGAGAATGAATTCCGATTACAATGAAACGCAAATAACCCCGCGAGTATGTGCACGCGAGTGTCCGGGGCATACCCTCTCGCTCGATTACATAGCCGGGGCGTAATTATATATTGCGTGGGCACGTAATACACGTTTATACGCGTATCAGGGAGGGCGCAACAAAGTACGAGCACCGTAAGGCTAAATAGTACCAGCCGAAAGATAATTATGTCTCGGCTTGAACCGCTCTTCGTATACGTCCAATACATTCATGATGCATTTACCACAGCATGCCCTTGAATTTCCCTTCAATTTTATGAATCAGAAGCCGGTACTCATACATAAACACAAGAAATATTTTCAAGACATATTTCATGCGTTATGCACAATTGATTGACTACAATTCAAATAGTGCCCTGCTTGTAAAAAGAAAAGAACTGCGACACCTATAAAAAATCAAAGTTGTACACATTTGATAATCAAAGATGTCGTTTAGCATAAGGAAAGGATGCTGTGGCTTGTCTCGGTAATGATGGGTACCTTTTAACCCAAAATTGAATCACTGTCAGTTCGCATTGTCCTAAAGAATACTTGTTAGTACCTGATTTATACGATTTTAATTTTTAGGCGATGCCATATTTCTTTTCGCGAGTACGGTATTATTAGTTTTTAATTTAGAACACATCTACATTTGAAATATACCAATCTCTTTTAACGTAGCACAGTTTGAGGTGAGCGGAATGTGCGAGCGAAATTCGGTATATCTAATAGTTTAGTCGGAGCGACGTAGTGATAACAGAATTTCGAATTCGATTGGGAAGAGCGATACAGCGACTGCCTACAATTTGTTTTCTCAACAGTAATCACGTTGGGACCATTCCACTGTCGACTGTATTATATTTTTCCACAACCAAGCAAAGCTTGGAAAATGCCTCGATATTGGAAATTTTCTTAAAACCAGAAGGAAGGAAAATTATTAAGAGAGCCATCGCTTGCTCGGGAACATCGGGCAGTATTATTGATATTTATTAATTTTCTTTTTGGACAGCTGTCCCGCGCAAAGGCATTTTTAAACAACTGCCCACGATTCTGCTGCAAAAAAATCTCTTTAAATCGAATTATTTGCGTGTAAATATTTATTTTAATGCGGACATTGTCTCTGATATTTGTTTACGTTCCTTTGGGAGCTGTCCTACATACAATTGTTCTTAGGCGTTGACTTCACTTCGAGATGTTTGTTATTTGAAATATTATCGCAATTTTACACGGCCGAGGTAGGACTGCGATGGATCTCGGTACTTCGAGTCCATTTAATTGTTTTATGACCTCCCAACGCCGTGTAAACTATAACAGCCTTTCTCTTTATGGTCATGCCTCTCTGTACTTCGCATATGGTCCATTCCACCCATTTTATTAGTAATCGAACAAACAAACTGCCCCATACTCCAAGTCGGAATATTTTAAATAAATATTTTAAACTATACAAATATTTTAAAGTATACACTAAGGGAGGTCTGTTTCGGATAATACTCTTTAAAGAAGGATTTTTGGGTTTTCTACAGTTTACAATTTAAGGAAACTCAAAATTGTTCCAAAAAAGCTTCCTCACAAAACCACGTGGAGATCTTAATTCATGTTCCGAATTAGTTTACAATATCCATCAAGCCGTAGAAAATTCAAATTCTCGTATATTTTTAATTTCTTTCATAATTAACTAACCACGGTAGAATTTATCCAAGCCTGGCTCTTAACACCGCAGCAATAATCTCCAAACTTAAAATATATGCATGAACGATGCATTTAAATAAAAAAAAAAAAAAGAATATGGTTATTGTATGGCAAACCAAGCATGATATGAAAAAGTTCATTCGTTAATAACTTTTTGTTGGTACATCAAATATAGCAGATCACGTCAAATATTAAAGTAATTTGGTACATACATTTAATTAAAATATTTGGTATATTAACTGAGATACTTGATAAAGTTAATAAAATGCATCAACCAAAACAGTTTGGCCGATTGAAGCAAACGAGTTTGGTTAACCGAGCTAAAATTCGGCTCAGTCAACTAAAAAGTATTCAAAAATGAACCAAATGCGATCAAATGATTTTATGCATTGAACCAAATTATTTTTCTGCGTGATATCCATTTCTAGGTCTTAATCTATACTTCCTGATTCGTACTCCGCTTAGTCTGATACGATCGATTTAACTTTTTTTCACGTAAACTAGCTCGAGGTATTCGAGCCCAAATTAAGCGAATGTTTTTTTTTATTTTCCTTCGCGCGAATTGAAGCCAATCGATTAGAGTAATTTAAAGTTTAAAGCGAGCTCGACGGTTTCGCGCTCTTTAAAAAGGGGAGCGTTAAACGCCGAGCGCTCAAAGGGAAGATAAATAAATAATTAAACCGAGACAATTACGTCTCTCGCGTTGGCCGCACTTTACGGGTATGCGTCACGCACGCAAGACACCACGTCACGGCAAAACTTCGACGAGCTATCTCTGGGATCTCTGACTCAGAGGAGACTGGTAAGTTTCGTCTTTGGTGACGCTAGAAGCCTCCTCTTTGGCAAGGTTCAAAGGTGCCTTTTTTACTTCTCAAGTTTACCGACATCTTAATTTCCTACTGTTTGCGAAAGTTGACGCGAAGAGCCGCCCATAGTTCCCAAGTGTCACGTTTGGACCGAACGAATCGTTTATCGAAGGGAAATGTTTAACACTAAACCTACCACCGGCGGATCAAATTATTATGCGGTTATGATATTTGTAATAGGGGTATAAATCGTCGGTACCCTAGTAGCATAGAATAATTTCTAAATATTTCTTGTAGATTTCATTCGAAGATATTTGAAATATTTCTTGAAAATCTCAATGGCATATTTAGTTTCAATAATTTATAAACATATATAGAAATTATATCTTAACTTATTAACATAAGACAAATACATTTTTTACTTCACGACTATTATCGGACAC
The DNA here is from genome assembly GCF_000612105.2 of Orussus abietinus. Taxonomy (NCBI): domain Eukaryota; kingdom Metazoa; phylum Arthropoda; class Insecta; order Hymenoptera; family Orussidae; genus Orussus; species Orussus abietinus. The sequence goes on from NW_019394320.1 coordinate 168,869, forward strand.
TTCATTTGGTATCAAGAAACACGAGAAATTTTTCTAATATTTTCGTTACGCTATTTCATTATGGGAGCAAAATGTGTGATTTTGATGTTAAATATTTTTAAAACGTTTATAATGTATTCGGAAGATAATATTTCAAAAATACTTGTATTAAAATGAAACGAAATGTTTTGTATATCTGGTAGAAAAATCTTATGAAAACACACGGAGCTAATATTATATAAATATTATAAGGATAATATTCTAAAGTAAACGTTTTGCAAATATTTCAAATGTCAGCTAAATATTTACAAAATCTACGATATTCGTTAAATGTATGGAAAATATAGGACAAATATTTTGCGCTACTAGGGTATGTTTAGTGTTTACCGGTTAATATTTTACAAGAGATGGTTATTTAGGCAGTTACTTAGGTCTTACATCTTAGGTATACGGAAACTTATGCACTCTTTTTACGGAAATAGTTAGGTACGTGAAGTTGGTGCCCCAACCTTTACAAAATATACATTTCTTTATCTTAACATCTCGTGCTGCTTATGAACTAAATTCCGAAATTTCGCGCCACCTCCGCTTTCGAATAAGAATGGCATCTTCAAACGGGAGTACTAGCTTTCGGAGTACCTAACACCACCGCAGAAAAATCCCATCTTTTTAATTATTAATTAAACCTTACATCATTACAACATTACAACATTAACTTACAACATTAATTAATAAAACCGAGCCAGCAAAACATATAAATATCTGGCGCATAATTAGCACATGGAGAGCACAAAATGTTGGGATAAAGACATTTATATTCTGTAAAGTTGGGGGTGTCAGATTAGCGCACCTTAAGTAATTCCTTCAGTTCGGAAATGCATGTGCACTCCCTGCAACCGGTCGACGCAATGTTAGATAACAGGTGATTATCCAGATACCACCCATACGAATCGTAATGGAATCTTTAGGTTTAGATGAAATTACATATCAAAGCTAACCAATTAATCCTGTGACATGGACAAGTGAAGGTTTTTCCCGGTTTCCTGCCCTAGGATCGAAAAATAGAAGGAAAAAAAAATCGAGAAGTCATTAAACTCGAACCGCGTAACGTTACCATAGCGACATATTAAGGATTACTCCGAGTACCGAGCTTTAAAGCGGTCCTTTTTTTTTTCCCCCACGCGTACCCGGGCGAAAAGACGTCTTTGGCGCGTTTCAACGAGACTTCGGAGATCTATTTAAAGAGGCCGTATTTTAATTACGATGTGCTAAAGCCCGAGAAAGCCGGAGGGAAGGCCGCGACTGCAAAGAGAGACGAGCCAGCGTTAATCCTCAAAGTATCTCCTAAGTACTCATACCGAGACCGGAGTTCTGCCTCTGAGCACTCGACGAGCGAACGGAGAGCAGAGTTAATGACTTAATTTGGAAAGGGTGTGCCACGGACCGGAGACTTTTCCAGTTTTCCCCCCTTTTTTTCCCCTCTTTCCTGTCTAGTCGAGGAAACCGAGCCGAGGCGAAGCAACAGTCTCTCCCCGAGCTCGAGTCCTTGCTCGCTAATTTTAGAGCCCGAGAAAGGTGCCCCTGAAAGTTCAAGCTCGCCTTAATGTATCTAATCCGTAAACAGTTGACATCGCTTCCTGTGCGTGCCAACGCTTTTTCCTACCTTGACATCCGCCGCGCGTTTTACAAATGATTTACCCCGGATGATCCGTGCCTTGGTGTCTTAAATCCCTACTTATTCCATTTAATATTTACTTGCCCATTTTTGCAGATTATCGTCGATACGGTCTTCCCGTCTTAAGGTGAAGTGAAACCCCCTTCAAATCAGTCGACTCGAATACAGCACTTTCTTTTAAGGGTATTACACCAAACTGTCCGAAACTTTGACACATCCCTCCTGATCATCTAAGAATTGTCCTGACACATTCAAGATTTGGATTTTTAAACAAAATTATTTAACTCAGCCCAGACCAGAACTAAAATGGCGTCGAGTTCTCATATTTCAATCGATATACAATTATCGAAAGCTCTGATGTATGCCATTTGGTACAATACCCAATATAATTCGACCCAGCTGTCAATATAAAAACGAACGTCGGCAACGTAGACATTTAGAAAAATCTTCTTTATCTACGTCGACCAAGTTCCTCGACGTGTTTCACTTCACCTTAACCCATTCGAGACGACGATTTTTTTCGAACACGGTCCCCAGGAGGGAAATTTTTTCTTTTCTTTATATTGTTCATTTTTAATAAAAAAATACATGTTTACTATGGAAATCACCCAATTCGTAAGTGAATTCACATAAATAAGATCATTGCACACACGGTGTGCAGGCCGCAATATAGCCTCGGAAATCAATTGCACACACGGTGTGCAATCGGTCTCGAATGGGTTAAATAATTGTATGTTTACTTCACCATGGTAGAACCTACCGAAACAAGAGATACCTACTATTTGTATGACAGAATTATAATAACGACCAATGCTCGATGATAAGTTAAAGAGCACAGCTTGAATGTCGCGTTGTTTTGCCATGTTTGCGTTCAAGAGATTGTTATTGGAAAGAAAAGAAAAAAAAGAAAAAAGAGGCCTTTCTTTCCAGACTTTGACATCTGTTACGCTTTACAAATTATTTATCTAGGTGATGCGTGTATATTGATGTTTTAAATCCTGAATAATTAGTCTTAATATGTACCTATATAGTATTCACATAATCACCGATTTGTTCTTATCTAGAATCCTGGTCTATCGAGTCCTTTATTAGAGTGTGCGTTGAAACGAGATACGGTTTCTCTGAAGCAGTTGTTACTTGGCAAGAAGTTAGGAAGTAAACAGCTTCAATATCGCGTGTTGCTAAGTGCACGTCCGAGAGATTGTTATTACAAGAGACCATAGGCGCCAAATAGCACACGATAACGATATCGGCTGAACTATGGGTGGTGATAACGAATGATGAGCGATTCCGTCGAGCGCCTATCGACACAGATAACGAGTTAAATTTAGAAACCGCCAAGAGTTCCCGAGAGTACATGGACTCGTCTTAATGCATTCAATTTCTTAACACATGATGTTACTTCTTCTGCAAATCAAAAGTTTCCCTGTCACCACAGCCGGCGATGTTTCCCAATGTATATCACATTTTTTTCGACAATATTATCGGCCTTTTTTGAATCTGAAGAAGAGCAACAAAATAAAGAATAACAGGGCAAACAATTTACTTCGTGCATAACGCTAAGCACAGTCATTTAATCATTGAATTTTCGCAACCCGTTATCAATTAAAGGAATTTCGTTAAGGTGAAGTGAAACACGTCGAGGAACTTGATCGACATCGATAAAGACGATTTTTTTAAATGCCTACGTTGCCGATGTTCGTTTTTATATTGACAGCTGTGTCGAATTATATTGGGTATTGTACCAAATGGCATTCTCCACCTGTCGTTTTCGTACAATAATTATAAAGAAATCGAAGTAGAACTCCAGAAATCCGCTGGATTCATATTTTCTGGGGCCCTAATTGACTGCGGAGGGATCCTCTGCGCCATCTGTGATTTCCAGGCCAATTAAATTTTCACTTCGAGACCTCGTATTCCCATCGTTTTGGCATAGAAGCGCATAAAACACTTTTTTTGCCTTTATCCCGTTCAAATGCGAGTTTATCGATTACCAAAGTGTTCTAAATTGTCGTAAAATTGTCCTGGCCCTTTCGTTTCTCATATCAGAGCCTTCGATAATTGTATATTGATCGAAATATGAGAGCTCGACGTCATTTTGGTTCTAGTTTGAGCTGACAAACAATTTTTTTAAATAATCCAAATTTTAAATGTATCAGGACAATTCTTAGATGATCAGGAGTAATGTGTCAAAATTTCGGATAGTTTGGTCCAATACCCTTAAAAAAAAAGTGTTGTATTCGAATCGACTGATTTGAAGGGGGTTTTTCACTTCACCTTAAGTCCTTTCTCAAGCGACCTGGGAAATTAAAACAAGAATGTCAATTATTTCAATAATCCTATCTTAAATTATTCCTCAACGCGGAACCATGTTTTTATTATCTACCCCTTCAGGGTACTAAAATTAATGTTTTTGCAGACTTCGGGGAAGCCGAAATGAAGAGGTCGAAATTATCCCGAGTCACAATTCCAGACGATCAGCAGCCTCCACTCCGAAGTATAATTTTCGCGAAAATTGAATAAACGAAGAGCACTCCCTTTCATTAGTTTCCCCGGCCGGAAGTCCGGAAGTTGGTCTAGGGAGAGAGCTTCTTTCGAGAGGGAGTTTCTTTTTTTTTTCCCCAAAAGCCCATTCACCTGTTTCGTGTCGTTTTAAAGGCCACCTTGGCAACTTGCCGAAGAAATCCCGCGTTTCGCAGAAACCCGATGACCTCGAGGCACGGACTAATAATTATATCGAGGAATTGAGTTCGTGTATAAACCGTATTCCTAAAGATATGGAATACGGCCACACTAGATGTTCCGATCGATCTCGAAACGAGGTCAAAGTTTCCCGGGAAGGTAACTTTGGCCCTTCCGGTCGATCTTCATTAATAGCAAAATTTGTTAGAATCTTGCAAGCATCAATTTACCTTCAGGGAAGAAATATTACATTCGTGAAAACACGACGGTGATGTCAAAAATATCTTGCAGCATCCTTCGACTAAAGGGCCAAATAAAGCACACTTATCGGGCCAAAAGTAGCGTTTTATAAAGTAACGGTACTTAAGGTGACATGAAAGTGTGATATATACATAAGAAAAAGTGAAGATATTTATTAAACTTTTCTTCAAACTGGGTGCACCGAATTATCTTAATCTTTAACACGTGATCATGGAAGCCCTAAGAAATGACGCGCTGCTCATGAAATTTCTTCTTTCGAACAAAATTTTGTACTTATCTCAGAGAAGAACCAAAGAAGGATATTTTTTTTTCGAAGAATGAAATTTCACGGGCAGCGCGTTATTCCGTAGAGCCTCCATAATCACATGTTAAAGTTTTAGATAATGTGGTGCACCCAGTTTGTAGAAAAGTTTTATCTATATTTTGACTTTTTGGTATGTATATATCAGACTTTCATATCACCTTAACAGGGCGCAAAAAGTTGATTTCACGTATTTCAGCGAAGGATATTGACCGAGGTGAGAATTCGTTCCACCTGAACTCTACGTATCGATTTATCCTTAACCCTTTTAGTGCCGGGCGAAAAAGAGGTGCTTATGCGAAGATAACCGGCCGAATTTTACGATTTTACTAGGATTTGGAAAAAGGCTCATAAAAACCAAACGAAAAGCAATATTTACATAATTCAAAAAGCAGGGTATTAAGGACAAAATAGAGAATAAACGGTGATGCTAATTTTTCTATATTCATTGAAAATTACATAATTAACAAAGGTATAAGTGATAAAAATAAAAATTCAATTCTCTGTTTCAAAACGTAATTGCACATAGGAAAAGTCATCTTTTTATCATACATTTATATAGACCGTTTATTGCAAAGTATATACTTTAAATTTCCAATATATTTTTTAACAAAATAAGTAATATTGCACAAGAAACATAAAAAATAACTGCAAGGCACATGGTAGGCGCCGGACGGATTATCTCATCCGAAACAAGTAATTGTTATAGGTTATAAGTTGTTACAGGTAGGTTATAGATTGTTATAGGTGTTGTTGTATCGTTATTTTAATTCTCTCGTAATGAAATTAGACTACTTATAACGTGTTATAAATTTATTTTGAGATAGAGATCGCTCGCAACGCGAATAGTAAAGCACTACAAGGTGTGGGCCGATATGTGCCCATAATTATGAAAGTGGTCTAAGTCATATATTTTTTGTTTCGAAATTACATTGAATTAATTTCGTTTGAAATAATATGGCGTGAAATAATTGATAAACTCATTTTTTTTTTTTAATTTTGACTTAGACCGCTTTCATAATTATGGGCACATATATCGGCTCTTGCACTTTTCGCCAGTGCAGCGAGGGCCGATATATCGGCTTCCGGCACTAAAAGGGTTAATAATACGAAGTCAAATCCATGAAATAAGCACAGAAGTACCATAAATATTCTCCCAGCCTCGTATAAGTATAAAACAAGATAATGCACATCTATCGGCGTGGAGATAACGTTTTACAGGAAAACTGGCGGTATCGTGCCTCATGCTTTCAGAATCGAGCTGTCGATTTCGGGTACCTCGAAGAACGATCTCGCTCTCGAAGTAACCTTAACCGAACCGTAAGCATCGGTTTATCTTTAACTTCGGAGGATTAAATTTGCGCTATGGAGGCCGAAATATTCCGCGACATATTCCGTTGGACTATAATGCGAGATAAAGCCCATCGATCGGAGAGCAGTGATAAAATTTTATGTCAAGACATTAAATACCAAAAGTCACGTCGACGAAGCCACGTGTCAATTTTCAGGTAAGTATAAATATTGTCAGTATAAACAATATCATCAAAGGTAAATATCGGTGTAAGTACATCGATACAATACCAATATAAATCTCATCGTTCTAAGCGACGATAGGATTTTGCAGCGGAATTTTTAGAATAACAAAATCATGTTTGTGAAGTTATAAGAGTCAATTTTGTAAGTATCTCAAATATTAATATCGGTGAAAAGGAAGGATTCGTTTCAATCGAGCTTCAAACAGGTTCATCCTTATTTGCTGGGTATTAAATCCGCGAAATAAGCGCAATATCGTCCGAAATATCGCGTGACATCATTAGAGCATAAAGCGCGATAAGGCCCATCCATCGAGGAGATAAGATTTTACAAGAGGCCTGACGAAACCATAAATCATAACCATCCGCACGGTCACGTATTCAATTTTCGGTATCTAGATAGGTGACATCACTTTGGTTGAAGGCAACTGTAAAGATAAAGGAGTGATAGGCAAGATCATTGTATCAAATCATTGTAATCATTGTATGTCAAGGGTAGAAAAAAAAACAAGATCATTTGATATCTTAAGAAACTTAATTCAACCCCGTCCTAAGTCTTGTTGATGCAATTGTAGCTGCATACCTGTAAGGTTTCTTAAAACTTGTCTAGTAAAAGAAAATCTTCAATGTCAGCGACAAATGTCATGCACATCTTGCATTCAGGATTTTACAATTACGTATCTTAACAGCGACATGTTGGTACACCCCACAGCGAATCGACATTTAATAACACCCCTTGGTAGACCAATGGTTCTTTTTTTTTTACGAAGTCACGAAACCTCTTTTATCATAAGGATAATTTACGGAACATTAAGATCACATAAGTCTACCAATAAAAGACTAGAAGGAAAAATCTAACTGCAATAAAACTAATAACAAATTGTATATCCGCATACAATGTCCCAGGTAACACAATTCTGCAAGCCATCAGCCATGTGATGTTTTAACTCGTCCGACAACATAATTACGGGGAATCCTCGTTTCAGGACCCCATATTAAATTCTTAAAACGTCGATACATTTATCAAATATTTACTAGGAATACATCATGCATTCCTGATTCGAGGGAATAACGCGGGACGGAATTTGATTTCGCAAAGCACCTGTCGTACGTTTCTTTTTGCTCCGTTTCGCAAAAACAAATCTCCAATGTCGCCGAGAGATATCATGCACATCCTGCATTCTCGATTTTACAATTTCACATTCAGAGGGTCACACGTTGGCACGTCCCACAGCGAACCTCTGTTTGTTAGCACCTTCTGATTAAACTCGTAAAACCGAGCGACCTCGGCACATTTATTGGACATTCACTGGGAACACATCTCGCATTATTCCTCGGTTCGCGTGACACGCGCCACCCGATGTCGAAACAATATCGGCTCGTTATCGAGGAATTTTTCGCGGCCGAATCTTGTTACGTGTCTGCAAACAAAAGAATCGGCAGGGTTCAAGCTTTCGCGTGTACCGCACATTTTACGTATATAATCCGTCTTTTGGAAGTATCTTGGACGGTAGAGGCTCGCCAAATAGGCGCCCCTTGTTCCGAGCACGATAGTCCGCAATTTCTCTTCGCCATTTGTTCCGGACACTTTTCGAAACTCTCAGAATCCTCCTCTAAACCCTGCGAAACTCTTCCGGCAACTTCGTTGCTTCCCTACAGCAGTTAACCGGAGTATTTTGAAGAACGGCGAACGCTCCTCTAAAGCTTCTTCACGTAAAACAAATTTTCTAACACTCTTTTTTTCATTTTCTTTCTCTTTATACGATATAGTAAGATGTTAGCTTTCCAACGATTATTCGTCTATGACCGTGTAACACGATTTTCTTTTAAATGATATTATTTATCGACGTCGAGTGTACGAGAAATTTAGGTGCGTAAAGCTGGCACCCCCACCTTTACAAAATTCAAATTTCTTTGTCTTAACATTTTGTGCTCTTTATGTGCTAATTATGTGCTACATTCGCAAATTTTGTGGTAGCTCGGTTTATGGAAAAAAATCCAATTTTTATGTGTGCGTGCTGGGTACTAATAAAGCTAGCACCCTCACCATTCAAAAAGTGTTTAAATAATCAAAAATAGGTGAAAACTTATCAACAAATTATGTGCTCTCCGAAAATCATATTCATAAATTAAAATCTCCACACCTAAGTCTGAAAACCCACCCCCATTAAAAAATCCACAAGAGGTAAGTACCCGATGGCGCGGAAAAAGTTCAAACTATTTACGCTTAAATTACTCCCAGAATTATGTGCTATCCGAACATCATAGCGCCGATTTTTGTGCTCAACCCGCAAGGTCCCAAACCCACCCCCATTAAATTATGATTTTCGGAGAGCACATCATTTGTTGATAAGTTTTCACCTATTTTTTATTATTTAAACACTTTTTTTAATGGTGGGGGTGCTAGCTTCATTAGTACCCAGCACGCCCCCAGAAAAATTGAATTTTTTTCCATAAACCGAACTAGCATAAAATTTGCGAATATAGCACATAAAGAGCACAAAATGTTAAGACAAAGAAATTTGAATTTTGTAAAGGTGGGTAAAGGGGGTGCCAGCTTTACGCACCTGAGAAATTTAAAGTCTGAGGTGGCGCTATTGTGTAAATTTTAAAATTGTCTTTTGCCCTCCTTCCCCCTTCGAATGCCACATATATGCCTAAATCCTAAAATATGGATATATATACATATATATATCCANCTCTCCATATTTCAGGCATATTTCTGTAGGGCAATTAGTCGAGCGACAGTCTACATGAACGTAATCAGCCTTAGTGAATTATTCCAAAGTCATAAAGACGATTTTTCGTTACAGAGAGATTCGGATTCGTTCCCGGTGCCCAACGTGAGGACGATAATTGGATTTATTGCGCGGCTAAATAGAATTTACCTGGACCGGAGAGACTCTCTCTGAATAAATCGGACGAGGTCGCGCCGCGTGGCAGCATCGAAGTCGATCGGGAGAGAATTTTCGATCCTTTCTTTTCGAGGGGGATCTTTCGGAGCAATTATCGTTGTGTTTCAGTGCCGCTTGCCTCGTAATTGACTCAAGGGAGTCTCTTCGGTCGGCCTTGTACGCCGACGAAGCAAACGTCCGGGGTGTGTACATGTCAGCTATCGACCTGCCGACGCCGGGTATGTCGGGAATTATGCTAGCGCGGATGCTCGCTTGCTCGCCCAGTGGAAACTCCTAGATACGAGAGCCGACAAGACACTAGAGCTGGGTTACTTTGCGCTAAGTCGATACCAGGACAACGAGCTTAGGTCGACCCGAGAAAGACGGCTTTCTTGTAAATCGGCCAATCCGATGATTAGGGCACAGTGGTCCATGTCACGATCTCAGAGCGAATGAATGGCATAAGAGTCGACTCTTATCAGGGTTGGCAAAAATTCGTTTTTTTTTTTTTTTTTTTTACAAAAAGCTCACCGGTTTAAACCATATATATACACACACACACACTTATTACTGCAATATTTAAATTAATAATATATTTTAAGTTAATGCTCCGCGTTCTTTAAATACCAATATTCTGGGAGAGAAAAAGATTGAGAGGTGTTTTCATATTAATTTACTCTCGAAGATAATTTATCTAGTAATTAAAAAAGGCCGAACTCTCGAGACTGTAAAGGAATCTTAGGGGAATGGACATGTTGGAAAATTGAACGTCAATGAATCTGGAATGTTGAATAGTAGGTGTATCGTTCTAGAGAAGTTAACTTGAGATTGTCTTCGACCTGTCGGGGTATTACTGGAGCGCACTAAGAGGATTAGGAATATCCGGAGAATCACTTATTTCCGAGTGCTGGTGCAGGCTAGAATTTCATTACATACTCTTCAATGACGTGGCCGAATGCGAATCGTATTTTTACTCGTAGCATAATTTGCGCGAATGTTTTTCTTTGCGAATCGGATTTCTTGTTGTGCCGACATGGCGGAAAGTATAACATCCTTAGAACTTATTTGGCCCTTGGATGAGTATTTTTTCAAAAGATCTTCCTAGTGTTGGTGGCTAAAAAAAAAAGATACAGAATTTCTTTTCAAGTAAAGATATCGAATTGTTCCACATAATTTGCACCGAAAAGAAGTTTTTCGGTGGTAACCGTAAAATTAACTTTGTTGTAGGAGTCTGAAATGAAAAGAGCAACAAAATTCTTAATTTACACGAGTACGGTCATCGTGGCAATCAGGATTATCTAAAAATATAGAAAAATACTAAAACGACATCATTTGGAAAAAGTTTTTATTTTATGCCGCAAACGGTTCATTTTTAGAGTCGCGAGTGTTCAACTCTGCATTTATTGAGAAAATTCCACTTCCAATCAAAAGGACATCCATTGAATGTAACTGCAAAACTTCAAGTAAATTCAGTTTACTGTTTTCAAGATATTATCCTGACTATTTTAAAACCTGCTGTTTCGACAAAAATGCATTTAAAGTGTCACGGATACTTGTATTGCAGATAAAATGTAATTTATAACACTTATAGCTAATCAGCTATTCCAGGGCCATACAAGACACTTTTCTCTTCTTCGTGAAGCTCTTTTCGATCGATATAAATACATACATACGTACATACATATACACGTCAACGTATATATATACACACACACGTTGCCGTGTAAATAGTCGATACCACATATTGACAAATTCAAGGTCGCAAAACTTCCTGACAAGAGTCGTGTCATTTTTTTCGTCACTTTTTACGCCACATGGGATGTTCAATAACAAAAGGGTGATATAAAAAAAGAGCTTGAAATTTCCATCGTTCAGGGTCTTGCGCAGTCCCGAGGCAATGGCCCATAAAATTAGCACATCGGGTGCTCATATTCCGTAAATTAAGTGGATCTCGTCAGGGTTTAGCTCTCATCTTCTCCGTCGGGATGACCCTCGCTTGAAGGCAGCTTTTTAATCGAGGCTTAAGAGCCTTAAGCTCAGTTCGTGGGCTCAAGTACGCCGCCCTATTGCTCGAACCGGTGATTAAAATAGAAGCCCTGATCATGAATACACGGATATGTTCCAAGATTAAATCTATTCTCATACGAAATTATGCGGTTACACCGTAAAAGACTGCAGTGTCCGATCTAGGCGAAAATAATATAAATATTGCAAGTGCTAAGCACATATTTCAACTATATCGTTTACTTTTTAAAACCACGCAGCTAAAGAATTAGGCACAATAACGAAGGATACCACGAAACAATGATAAGAAAATATTTATGAAATGATCCACCATTGGCAAGTAACGAAACGATTGAGAGTGCCCCATTAGTTTATTAAATCTTGAAACCGCGCTTGAAAAATCGAAATAAACGTTGAGCAATCACTAATGATTACTCAGCAACGAGCCATTTAATTTAACCAGGTTTTCGGAAATAAAAAAGAATGATTTGTCGCATTTCCTGAAGGAAAAGCTTCCCCCAGCCCTCGAGGGAAAATCCACGTAATAGGTTTACATTTCGAAATAATATGAATAATGGAAAGAAGGAAAAGTGATTAAGAGCGATCCATGCAGATACTTTATACACTACATTTATTACGAGGCAATCAAAGAGTCTTAAATCTGAAATGTAAAATCCGAAAAGTATGCTCTCTCTCAGATTTATCGGAAAATTTCCTTTCGGACCACCCAGACCTTGTTCTGGATTTATTATATCCCGTGCACATCACTCGGACCATGCACAATGTGAGTACAGCTTAAGATCTCGCATTGTTCACGAGCAGCGGCTAGAAATTTCCGGCATATCCGACATTTCCAACATTTCCGACATTTTCGCCGACGTGCACGAAGCCCTCGGATGTTGTGTATGACTGGACGTGTCCATTACGCAACCAAATCACCGGAAGCCAAGTTAATCGGCAAACAATACATTCCGATGCAATATAAAACCATGTGCAATCAAAAAAATCGACCCGTCACCTCGCGACACAGTTTTCAGAATATAGGAAATAATAAATAATCTAAAATTCTAACGACCAAAGTCGTCGGCAAACTTGTCGTTTACCGAATTTCACGAATCCGTTCTACCAAAGTGCCCCGTAATTTTTTTTTTTTTTCTAATATGCACTTTCCACGTTATATAGATTAAGGTGAAGTGAAACACGTCGAGGAACTTGGTCGACGTAGATAAAGAAGATTTTTCTAAATGCCTACGTTGCCGACGTTCGTTTTTACACTGACAGCTGTGTCGAATTATATTGGGTATTGTACCAAATGGCATACTCCACCTGTCGTTTTCGTACAATAATTATAAAGAGATCGAAGTAAAACTCCAGAAATCCTCTGGATTCATGCTTCCTGGGGCCCTAATTGATTGCAGAGGGACCCCCTGCGCCATCTGTAATTTCCAGGTTAATTAAATTTTCACTCCGAGACCTCGTATTCCCAACGTTTTAGCATAGAAGCGCATACAACACTTTTTTTGCCTTTATCCCGTTCAAATGCGAGTTTATCGATTACCAGAGTGTTCTGAATTGTCGTAAAATTGTCCTGACCCTTTCGATTCTCATATCAGAGCCTTCGATAATTGTATATTGATCGAAATATGAGAGCTCGACGCCATTTTGGTTCTGGTCTGGGCTGAGTTAAATAATTTTGTTTAAAAATCCAAATCTTGAATGTGTCAGGACAATTCTTAGATGATCAGGAGGGATGTGTCAAAGTTTCGGACAGTTTGGTCTAATACCCTTAAAAAAAAGTGCTGTACTCGAATCGACTGATTTGAAGGGGGTTTCACTTCACCTTAAGACGTTTTCCGGGGAACTCGTGTCTAGGAGAGGAGTAATCCTCTGTTTTTTCCGAGGAAGAGTCTTTGATAATGTACGCGCGACATTATCGTGACGTGTTGGGATTACATTAGAAACGTTAAAGAGGAACGAGGGGCTTGCGGAGGGCCGCATAACAGAAAGCATGGGAAAGGAATACTGATAACGGAAGTCGGCCACGAGTGCATTCGACCAAGACGAAGTTGGTCTCACGCAAGGAATTCTCGAAGAAATTGAGGAAGAGAAGGCGGTTCGCCTTGAACGTGCGGCCCGATCGGCGCGCAACCTCCACCCGACGATATCAGCTGTTTTTGACAGCTGAAAGTCACGGCGGATACGCAATTCCGCGCGATGAAAATAGCACGGCACTTAGCGGCGCATTTGGGAAAGAGGGATTTTCATCGTCCTTTACCTGACAATCGAGTAAATTCTATGACAAAAATACGAATACCCAATACCGACAACTAAAATTTAATAAGAAATCTAACTTTCATCTTCGTTCGAACTATGGACGAATTACTCTACGCAGTGGACAATGAAATAAAGCGAATAATAAGACTGAATAAGAACTAAGTGATGGAGAATAATATTAGATATTATTAATAATTCTACCACGAAATGCCCTGTAAGCAGGAATAAAGTGTACATAATAAAATTCACGCACATTGTGTTAATGCTGAAATACAAAGACTAATGTAAATAGTAACGGACTGTAAGAAAAGGGACGAAAAAAAGCATTTCACTTTTATTACGTCCTAAATAACACGTACTACTGAGAGAAGCCTCGCTTCAAAATTGAAAAATATTTTGAAGTTTCTTCCGCTGAACGATCATAATTTCAAACGCGAGAGAATTCATGTTTATTTGAGGTATACGTTCCCGAGGATGATCTCAGCGTTAACGAGGGATGTTCGAAGAGATCCCAACTTCCGAAGACCATACGATCCAATTGATACCGGAAGTCCGGAATACGAGCAATTGGCTCAAAACGACCGAAGTTACGCCCAAACTTCGAGAGTGCTCTCAAGGAAACTGACCGTAACTTTCGAGGTAGCGATCAGCTGTTTTTGACAACAGAAGAAGATGACGAAAAAGCTATCCCCATGAAAATAACCCTGTCACTTCCACCGTTCTCCCGCTCTACTTCACCCCCAATAGAATCAATCTGAAGGGAGATAAAAAAAATGTGAAGAAAGAAAAGCCACTAAAATGTCACATGCCCTCGACATCCCGACACCAATCGCCCCATCTTATAACAGTAACCAAGTTGCTCATAGTAAAAGTAAAATTAATCTAACATCAGCTTATTTACAACAGTCAACGGCAGCGTGATTCAACAACACATCCTGGAGATAAAATGTGCCCATAATTATGAAAGTGGTCTGTCATATATTTTTGTTTCGAAATTACATTGAATTAATTTCGTTTGAAATAATGTGGTGTGAAATAACTGATAAACTCATTTTTTTTTCAATTTTGACTTAGACCACTTTCATAATTATGGGCACAAATAACATTGGGAATAATAATTCTAAAGAATGTTCTAAACAGACTTTTGCCTCTCCAGGCTGGTCCCTTATTCCAAATGCGATGCCTACCGCAGGATCCCATCCACATTCAAGGAGAGCTTTTATCAGCGACGCAATCCGTCGACGAAGTACATATTGATAAATCCTTCCTTGCGGAATCCGCGGTTTCACGTTAAGCGCGTGTCCCGGAATCATTCTGTCGTCGTTTTGTGTCGATTTCGCGTTTCGTCTCCACGTACAATCACACATGTATGTTATGCGATGGTCTTCAAGGACCGTGTACCGTCTGCGATCATGAATCAGAGAACCTCTCTCGGCGTCGAGGAACCGAGAGGAACAAGAGAGAGAGGTACACGCATTTTACCCACGTATAAAAAGAAAGCATGGTCCAAGTTCGCGGAAAGTTCGCGTCATCGATGCGTCACGGTGTCCTTACACCCCAAAAAAAAAAGAAGGAAAGAAAGAGAACGAATTTTGTCCAAAATACCTCGATCTCCTTGACCTCTATTTTATCTAGGATTTCATAATATGTTTAGCTTAAATCACTCAAGGGTGAAGTTCTACTGTATATTGATTGTAAACTAAAAAAAGAATCGCGGAGGTTTTTCATATTGATTTTTAGCATGTCGCTCCGTACAGGTGACAGATTCACGGACGAAGACATGTATGGTTTTCAGCCTTGAAGAAAATCAGGCATTCCATTTTATTTTATCTAGGATTTCATAATATGTTTAGCTTAAATCACTCAAGGGTGAAGTTCTATTGTATATTGATTGTAAACTAAAAAAAGAATCGCGGAGGTCTTTCATATTGATTTTTAGCATGTCGCTCCGTACAGGTGTCAGATTCACGGATGAAGACATGTATGGTCTTCAGCCTTGAAGAAAATCAGACATTCCCAAAGGTGTGTGTTAAAGATAAACGTAAGCTGTCTTTCTGTGAGCTTCGGTGTTCGCGAAGCTTGCTAACTAAGTTTGTCGATTTGTCGGGCACGTTTTTGATTTTTTTTTTAGCGCCTCTAACGAGATTCGAGAGCAGACACGAAGAGCGGATTAACGGATTGCTTACATGTACAGCAGGAAATGGACTTCGATACACACTCTCTCTCTCTCTCTCTCTCTCTCTCTCTTTCTTTCTTTTTTTTTTTCAAGGCGTTCCGAAGAAATGTAAAACTGCCAAGTACAGGTGTTAAGGTTAACTTAACGAGCGAGATATACGTGAGCTCACAAAGCTGCCCCGTTTTCGCGATCGTTTACAAAGCACCCCCACAAAGCACTCAGTAAAATTCGCCAATTTATCGACGATTCTTTATGCCCTAGAGCTACTCAAAGTAGGTCTAAAAAAAAAAAAGAAGAAGAACCCCGTGGAAAGTTTACACCAACCATGCAAAGTAGGCCAACACCGACGATTTGAAAAAAAAAAAGAATCTTTGAAAACCACGAAAGGGAAAATATGATATCAAAAAATGACGACCAATCCTCTCGGAAATAATATACGAAGATATCGCTAATTTCCTCTGTCATGAAAGAAATACAAAATAATTCCCTTTACGGACATCAAAACGGTTGGGTACTCCAGCCTGTAATTCCTCAAATCTTAACTGAAATATTAATTCACCGATCGATAACGAGGTCCTTAATCGATTTTGCAATTGCCGGAGTCCTGGCAAACAACGTACAATTTCCATCTTAGCCATCGTCGTGTAATTATATTCCCATTAATATGAGATTCCAGACAACAAAAGCCTTTATTTAAAGTGTCCGGGAGCCATGGATTCATCACAAAGTCCCTTATCAAAAGTCCACCTAATTCGGAAATAACACGTATCCCAGTTTTCCCAGCCGCGTCATTAATCTTAATAACCGATAAACGTCAAATCGTGGACTTACGACCGGCCGTATCGGCGCATTTAGGGGCCGTAAAAACTCCCCAGGGTTGGATTTTTCGCGGACGGAGAAATTGTCGAATGTCGCGTGCACCGTTCCATTCTCTCGTTCGTTAAACCTATCTCGGCTTTGTTTACCTCGACTTCTCTCTGATCGAGGCCGCTGCCAAATCGCGTGCCTTAACAGTTGTTTACAGGCCGCGAGTCAGGAACGAGGCGGCGGGTGGTCCTAAAAAAGACCGGCGAAGCATCGGCGCGATTCGTGAAAGTGGGTTACGGTAAAACTGGCAAAGAGTCAACCGGCCGTCGGTTTCCTCGGGATGATAGCGAGACGATGGTCCGGGACTTATATCGGTAATAAATGGGTCGCAGGCGATCACCACCCCCCGTTCCTCGGGATCAGTCTTATCGATTTCATTATTCCGACATTAAAACTTGTCCAATACTTGATTTTTTAACTCTTTGAGTCCCAGCAGCTGTTTAGATTTCAGGTCGAAGAAAGTCAGTACATTTGTTTAGATTTCATGACAAAAAAAATGCAGCACATTTGAACGGCATAGACAACTGACGGTGCACTTAGAGTCTATCGAAATAGCGAGCGCTATCGCGCCGCTCGGATGTATATAAAGCTGGAATTGCCACATTAGCACAATTCAATAAAATTTGTTGCAAATTTGATTGCTAATTCATTGCTATTTTATTGCACAAGGAAAACATTTTTTGCTCTTATACTTTTCCGAAAAATGGTGACGATGTCAGCTTTATATAAAGCTTTGTATAAAAGCGGTAGCGATGTCAGCTTTATATAAAAAAAAAATGAAATTTTACGAGCATCGTGTTCTTCATTAGGGCCTCCATAATCTCGCGATGAAATTTCAAATGATTCGGTGCATCTCATTTGAAGGAAAGTTTTATAAATATTTCGACTTTTTGGTTGGTATATATACATGACACTTTCATATCAATTTAAGACAGTGCTATCGCGTCGCTGGGTTCTCTTCGCACTCAATTAAGGTGATATGAAAGGGCCATTCTATATATATGTATCAAAACGTGAAAATATTTATAAAACTTTTCTCCAGATTGGGTGCACAGAATCATTTGAAACTTCATCACGAGATTATAGAGGCCCTAAGGAAGAACGCGATGTTTGCGACATTTCATTGTTCAAGAAAAAATGACTTTTGGTTCTTGTCCGAGACAGATACGCATTTTTTTTGTTCAAAAAATGAAATTTTACAAGCATTGCGTTCTTCATTAGGGCCTCCATAATCTCGCGATGAAGTTTCAAATGATTCGGTGCATCTCATTTGAAGGAAAGTGTTATAAATATTTCGACTTTTTGGTTGGTATATATACATGACACTTTCATATCAACTTAAGACAGCACTATGGCACTCTTCGGCATTACTCGATAATGTTTTATCAGTGATCCCTGGGATTCAAATGGTTAATCTAAACTGCCTCTACTAGATCTCTTGAGTCTAATAACCCCTCGAAAACGCGGATTCCACTAAAGATATTGAGACAACTTTTTCACATAACGCTATTTTCGTACAACGCGCTATTATATTATTCGCGTCATACAAGGAAAATTCTCGTATAATAGGATTTCCTACAATGCGATTTAGTGCAACGCGTAATGCGTTAACAGCGTTATTCGGAGGTCTACTATACCGAAGCTAAGAAAGGAAATATAATAATAAAGTCGAGAGGAAGTGGCCACTTCGAGAAGTTAGAACGTCCGAGGAAATCTGCTTCGGCGATTCGTCGCGAAGTCTTGCAAAGGAATCACCATGATTGGATTTTTCACGTTGACGTGATGCAACTTCTTGAAAAATGGCAGTGAAACGACTAGAACTAGGACGAGCTGAAGATTAGTGCCAAGTAACGAGATAAGGAAAACGCACCGGCAAAATTGATTGCACATTTCTTCACGGACATATCTCTCCCTAAGGTCTTCTGTATTCTTTTTCGTTTCCTTTTCTCTGCCGAAGCGGATTGATTTATAATGTAAGAGGTATTTCTTACTTTTCGTGAATCCATCGTTTCACAAGTTTTTTATGACCCGATACTTAACTGTGCTCATAGATAGAAATAAAGTTATCAAACAACCTATCGGTGACAAGTAGGTCACAAATGACTACTATAGGACGTCCCAACTATTCCAAACCTTTACAATTTCACTGCCTACTATCGCGTCCTGTCCTCGCATCGTGCCCTTCACCATGTGACGTCACAAAGTGTTACGAAAAAGTTCTTTACGGTCAATTGGAATCCATTCAGACCCGTAAATGTGACTTTCCACATATCCTATCTATAGATTTCTTAAAGACGTCAGCATATTTACTCCGCGAAATAACCCTTACGTGACGTTAATACAGAGAAGAGGAGACCACTCGTCGAAACTGTAATAAATCAACTTGCAATTAGTCGGCTGAATGCAGCGTCGCTTAAATACATACATAAGCGACTATTTACTGCGTTTACCGACGAAATTAGTTTCTCACGTCGAGGTCAGTGCTCGGAACTTGTTCAAAGCTTTGGCACAACTGTATCTGGACCAAGGAAACTATTTTATACGTAATATATACATATATACATATATTTTTTTTTTACCCGACTAAATGAAATTTCGCATAAATATAAGACTTCACACGCTCAAATGTAAACGCTTCTCATCGTGTCGTCTCTTAAATTCGCTTATTAATTGCGATTTATTATGAATCAATTACACTCACTTAAAGGGACACACGTATTTTCGATTAATTAAGATAACTCGAAGTCGCGATCAATTTTCGCCGCGACAACAGGCTATCGAAAGATACGTCGATAACTGCTGAAAAAAAAAAAAATCTCCCTCAATCTTGTGACCGATAAAAAAAAACGCAAACATTCCCTGCCCCTGAATTTATCGATGATATCGACATCTATAATAGAATCGCATCCTCGTCCCAAATCCACCCATATCGTTCTCTTCGTTCTCTCAATACAACACATTCTAAAATGTCTAAAAAAAAAATGTTACGCAGGACTCTCTTAGTTAAAAAAAAAAAAGAAAATGAATTTCTTTTGTCCAATATGCGACGCATATTATCATCAGCTCCAGTTCGTGTATTGTCCGATGCGCATTTTCTCGTGGATGCATCATCGATAGGTCAATCGATCGATCGCTACCACCAACAAATGGCAGAGATTTGAAAAAAAAAATGCGAGCATAAAAGCATTGGAAAACCCAATTTTCATTGAAACCCGCTCTAGAGGAAATTTCCATTTTAACCATGATTCAAGAGTCTTCCACTCTCCGCCTACAAACTTGCACAATTTTAATGATACATTGTACCCGTGCAATTACCGCACACAGCTTTTCGTCCTTGACTAAATTCAACGCAAGTAAAGCATTTGCAAAAACCCTTTCCTTGTTAAATTCGGCGGCCCTACGCACTAGAAAACGTTTTTATGTTTGGGCCGTTCCATAAATTCCCGCGGACAAATCTGTAAATCCTTCAAAAAATCTATTTTTCTTTGCAACGAAACGAACCGCGTGAAAAATTAATAACGCGTCTCCCAGCACCATTAATCCCTTACTACCTCTCCATCGGTTTTATTTAAGCACGCAATTATTTTCAAAGAAAATTCGACGCCGAAAAAAAATAAAAACCCTTATCCACGAATTTACGGGACACTCCAATGCAATGATCAATGTATTACCCAACCGTAAAGAACAGCTACGAGCAAAAGCTTTTGTTGAGCTTTCCCGAATCTTTTCCCCGGAGTAAATCGTTCGAGATCTTAGTAGTTCGACGTCGAAATGCCTATGATATTAAAAAAGAAAAGAAGAAATGATGTTTTTTGTTTGGAGGGATCCCTGTTGGACCGTCTCGATCGTGACGCGGCAACCAATACCTATTCGCGGCTATTTTCGCGGAGCTCGGTATTCAAGGCGCGTTCTATTTCGGTCTGGTTATTACCGCCTCCGCCGTAATCGCCGCTAAATTTATTCCTCCCTGGAAGGTTTTGGATAAATAATGCATAAACCGGACGCGGAGGGGTCTCGGTCGGCGAGATAGGAATAAATCCACGGGGAAAAGAGGGAGGAAGACGAGCCGCGACCGGAAGCGCGGCCTGGCGTCCCGACGTTTGTCAACTGGTTGCAATTCGTGATCTCGGGGTAACAGCGACTCCGGGAATACGCACGGCGGAACTTATGCAACCCGTCGTGACAGGGGAAACAAGGAAAAGAAATAATACTCCGCTGGTGCGGAAGGGGGGAGGCCAAAGTGACGGATACGTGTCAGCTGGCAGGTCTAGGAGCCACTTAACGAACGACAACCTTATAAGTACATTCGCGCAAGCCGACAAACAGAATTACCATAGAGCGCAAACACACCCGGTTGCGTCGCGATTCGGATAAATAAGGAAAGCCGGGCGTCGCGAAGGAGCGTCTTTGAAAACAAGATGGCCGACCGCGCCGATTGAGTAAACATCGCGTCTAAGTCGGCGCCGATCAACGTGACACACAAGTGTCAAAGAGGGCTTAGAGATTCCCTGCGAGAAAATGAAACTGACATCGTATTTTGTTTACAGGTTGTACTTAACACTCGATTTACCAGACCCATCTTAAACCCTTTTAGTGCCGGAGGCCGATATATCGGCCCTCGCTGCACTGGGGAAAGTGCCAGAGCCGATATATCGGCCCGCACCTTGTAGCGCTTTACTATTCGCTTTGCGAGAGATCTCTATCTCAAAATAAATTTATAACACGTTATAAATAGTCTAATCTCGTTACGAGAGAATTAAAATAACAATACAACACATATAACAACCTATAACCTACAACAATTACTTGTTTCGGATGAGATAATCCGTCCGGCGCCTACCATGTGCCTTGGAGTTATTTTGTATGTTTCTTGTGCAATATTACTTATTTTGTTAAAAAATATATTGGAAATTTAAAGTACATACTTTGCAATAAACGGTCTATATAAATTTATGATAAAAAGATGACTTTTCCTATGTGCAATTACGTTTTGAAACGGAGAACTCAATTTTTATTTTTTTTTTATCACTTATATCTTTGTTATTTATGTAATTTTCAATGAATATAATTAGCGTCACCGTTTTATTCTCTATTTTGTCCTTAATACCCTGCTTTTTGAATTATGTAAATATTGCTTTTCGTTTGGTTTTTATGAGCCTTTTTCCAAATCCTAGTAAAATCGTAAAATTCGGCCGGTTATCTTCGCATAAGCACCTCTTTTTCGCCCGGCACTAAACGGGTTAAGGAATTTTAGATCGCAAGAAGAATTCATATTATTGGCACATCCGTAAACTTAGCATTAATGATTACTTTCTTTCTCTTGTTTAATGCTGGTCGAAATAATTAACGACGCATCGACGGTTGTTGGTAATATGACTTAATGTTAAAACCACTGGTTTGGTGAATCTAGTTTTAAGTTATAATTAACTGAGCGGACCACGCGGAAGAGCGATTTTTGGGAACCAAGATGGCCGACCGGACGCGCTCTCGCGTCGATTGAGCAAACATCGCGTTCCTGTCAGCATCGATCAACGTGACGCACAGGTGTCCGAGAATATTGTAACTACTACGAAGAAGGGACCGCAACAATATTAATTTCCATTTCCATTTCCATTCATATCTTTGCAATGCTCGATATGTAGGTACTGTTTGAATTAGAAGGGAAATAAACATTGGATCATTAGCAATAAACAAAACCCGCCGGGATGGCGATTCTTCGAAAACAAGATGGCGTATCGTGCATGTTCGCTCTGATTGAATAAACACTGCATCTGCGTCGGCATCGATCAATGTGACACCCAGATGTCAGAGTACGTAGAAAATAATGCGTAGATAATTAACCTCCCGATGCTCGATTTATCGAGACTGTTTAAATTGGGAATAAATAAAACGGACTGGCCGGAAGAGCGATTCTGTAAAAACAAGATGGTTACTCAAGCATGATCGCGTCGATCGAGATGACTCCACGTGCACGTTGACGTTGATCAATGAATCCCGTAGATCTGAATCTAATAAGATGAACGAAGAAAATCAGGTTTCGAGTACCATTAAGGTAAGTGTTCCCCATGGAGTCGGAATATCAGGATAAACGAGGTGAGCCAAACCTTGAGAAAGTGTACGAGAAGTAGACTTACCGAAAGCAAGAATGTACATAAAGCTGGCATTGCCACTTTAGCACAATTCAATAAAATTTCAATAAAATTTTGGTTTGCACAATAAAATAGCAATAAGTTAGCAATAAATTCTGCAACAAATTTTATTGAATTGTGCTAAAGTGGCAATGCCAGCTTTATGTACATAAAACAAGATGGCCTCTACTGGATGCAGAATGAAACCCATGAAACACGCCGATTTATTTACTAACGCTTAAAGCAATACGCGGAAAATGGTGTTACAGTTATTAAACCGTATAATTCGGGCATAAAACTATTCTTTACCTGAACCCATCCTCGATTTAACGATTGAGTCATGTATGAGCATTTCATTTGCAACGCAAGAAACGCGCTGATGCAAACGCGACAACGAATTGCAACATTTGATCACGATATCAACGATCAATTATGAATTATTTCTGAATCCCAGGCATATATAACCAAGTGGCTCGGGGTTTAACCATCAAGAAACACATCTCTTTTCTCAATAATAACTTCTGATGCGGTATTACGTGCGTGCAATTGCCCTCAGCAAAAATAGCCCGATCATTCCCAACCGAGGATCCAGAGAGCTGGAAAAGCTTCTCAAGGTCTTTTGGATTGGCAGAATTGCGCAAGACAAGTGGATCATTGTTTGGTGCAGTCATTAAAAAGTCGTGGGAACAGGTAATCGGGTTGAATCGAGAAATAAAGCTGTACAACGAATGGCGTGGATTTCGAGTGCGGTGTCTCGCGATATGCATCTAATGATGATATATTTTAAATAACGACGACACCGTTCCCGCGATATGACGAATTCGATCGATAAGGATCGCAATCTGTATCAGCTAAGGCGTCCTGAATTCCTTTCTTAGATCAAACATGTCCGTTATCTCGATTGATCGTTACATGTCACGGCGTACCACGAGTTGTCACGACGATAAGCGTTTTCCCTGATTTCAAGCCGATAGGACTGATGAAGTTGATAAAAATAGGAGTAAGGCGACATATCAAAGGGTAATTGCATGCCGAAACTTTTGGGCAATCAAGCTTTTCCTTTACTATGACGCTTCAATTATATATAATAAGAAAGGAATCCTTTCTCTCGCCTGATAACGACTTCGATACGATTTTGTCCAAAACTTCTCCGCAATCTCAAAATTATCCCGACTATCCACGAGAGACATCTTTTGTCCAGTATTTTCTTACCTAATTACTGCCAAGTTTGGGTATAAAACGCGAACATATAAAAAGTTTATCCACTTCTCCGTAGTAGGAAAATTCTAGAGCGATAACGGCGAAATTTTCCAGACTTTCCTCAAAGGACGGTCCACGGCGGAAAGTAATCAGGCGTAATAAATATAATTGCTCGTAAAACGCAAGCGCGTGATAACGGAATCTTGAGGTTACCAGCTGCATTAAGTAACCCTCACATTTCAGATTTAAATAAAGATAAATTAATAAAGATAGATTAATTCAAAGCAGCCTCGCAATTGCTGCAATTATAACACGAAGCGACTTGTATACGCGTGATCGCAAATTAAACAAAAAGAAAGACATTAAAATGTATTCAAAACCACCAAATACCGGTAGCCACGCGAAAACATACCGGAATAAACCATGCAGTTTTCCAAATTTCATAAGGGGATGTGAAAGTGGCATCCGAAAGCTCAATTGTTCATGAAACTTTTCTACGAACTGGGTGCACCGAATAGTTTCAAATTTTACAACATAAATATTAAGACCGTAAGGAAGGTCCTGACCCTGATGAAATTTCATTTTTTGTATAAAAAAAGAGTTTACAAAAATTTGAAATTTTCTGAGTGTTATAATCTTCCTTGTACGCTGTTAAAAAGAATTTGATAATTTCATAACATTTTTGTTGGAAGTTTTATTCAGACATGGTATAAAAATTGTATAACATATTTTCAAACAAAATGTATAACACTATAAATTTAGTACATATGTGTGATCAATTTATAATATATGTTATAAATTTGTTTTGATCGGTACTTGATTTTAAACGGTTTTTATTTGTGGAAACAAACAAATTTGATACACGTTCCGGGCACATTTGAGGACGATTTTAAAGGCAGCCCTGCCCAAAACGTTGAAAAAAAAATCTTTTTGCAATTATCGGGGTATCGAAGCTCCCGGAGTCTTCTATTGATCGTAAGAATTTTTTGTTTAATATTATTTAAATATTTCTCGGACTCAAGAATGTCGCTACAATGCGTCTCCGCCAGTACCACCGATACTTGTCATCTCTCGATTAAACTTGTTTAAAAATAAACTTAGGTAAACGATCATAAAATTAAAAACATCTAAAAAAATTTGCAAACAATGCGTACTAAATGACTTTCGAATATCAGATTTATAATTTTTCTCCGCAATTTCACAAAATTGCACCGCGACGTTATAAAATTATAAATTCACGTAAAATTTCATTAGAAATGTATATTAATTTACTATTAAGACATTAAATTTATAATTTTACTGCACCCATATGTACTAAAAGGGTATGAATTGTATGCATTTTTTTAACAGTCTAGTCTCCATATTCACATTGTCAACTTTGGAACGACTCGGTACACCAAGTTCGGAGAGAAGTTTCATAAACGAGACCTCTTTGCCGCCACTTTAAACATCCTATATACCATCAAGACAAGCCGTGCCGAAAAACGAGATTAAAGTACATAAATAAAATGAATTCTTACAATTAAAAACGTTCGCTTCGGTCCGAGGTCAAAAAATCCCCAGCGGAGCAAAGATTCTTCCGTCAGTGCACCTCCTGGAAACTTGTGAGAAAGGGATCGAGAGTCGCTGAATCTCCGCAGAAACACAAATTAAGAAATTCGGTAGAGTTTCGCGCCAAATATATATATATAGACTCGCGAAACTTAGACCTAGTCATTATCTGCGATGTTCAGCCTGGCGTGTCAAATTGGACAATGAATGTTGTTTTTTGAACCTCTTGAATGAGTAAAGTGAACTTTAACGCGGCCATCGAGAGTGGACGATTTTTCTGCATTTTTTAAGCTATAAGCGAAACCGATTGGTTCATTTAATACCGAGGTGTGCATTTTTTAATATGTCACTTCGCTTGGGTCGCTTGTTTCGTTTTCCCCGCCACCTCGCACCCCACCTAACGATACACTTCAATTCGCCTTGACGAAACACCCGGTAAATCCCAAGGAAATCACAAATTACTTAGTTTCCTCCGTCCCTCCCCACGCGATACTTGCATTAATCCGATACAATTAAACACCCGACTCGTGCCGGCCTGGCTCTTGTCACCGGCTCGGATGCGACAAATCGCACGTGACGCACGTTCGTGCACACGGATTAACACACAGTGAGACCCGAATAGGAATACGTGCACGTACGCACCCGCGAGGTTTATCCTCGCACCAACCGCCTGTAACTGGCATAAGGTTAATGGGATGCAAATGGAATGGACGCCGTAGTTTATTTGAGGTGCGTACCGCGGACCGCTGTTTATATATTTCGCCGATTTCGCCGCTCTTCGGGGGCTCCCGGACGGGCACCCTTGTGACGAACTTGAAACGACCCGACAGCATAATTTAAGGCCCTAATAACTTTCGCGTTATCCCATCAGCCGGGAGCTCAATGGACACGAAGCCTCGGGAGGAAGTGCGTCACGGGTGGGCCGTTACAAAGAGGCTCCTCTCGGAAATAACGCGAGTTCCGGTGCATTGAAACGAATGCCGACAGTTCAAAGGTTGACCGTCTTCGGCATCGCCTCGTTCATCCGGGAACTCTCAATGGAGGGAGAGAATCTCAAGAAGAGCACCTTACGCGCGAGGATTCCTTTTTATTCCCCGGCTGACTCAACCGCGGATACTCCCGAGAGTTTCACCGATTTCGTCACGTTTCACCATCGGGAAGGATATTTTTCTTTTTTTTTTTTTTTCTTGCCGACGATCAATAACGATCCATGAAAAGATCACTTAATCACGCGTCTCGCTTATAGGAACAAGGCGCCGAATGCATTGTACATGATAAGTTGCAATACCAGCAAATGGTCATTTTAAGACCGGCTTCGTTTCAAAGATCAAGGAGCAAAGAATAACGAGAAGAGACGCAGTACGTGGTCCTTCCAATGACTCGAGATAAAGTTAAAAAGAGGACCGATATCACCCCTGACATTACACGTCCCATGATTAAAGTCATCCGCTACCGTCAATACCCAACGATCGCCCTCGCCAATCCGGTACCCTAAGGTGAAGTGAAAGACGTCGAGGATCTTCATCGATGTCGATAATGATTTTTTTAAATGCCTACGTTGACGACGTTCGTTTTTATATTGACAGCTGGGTCGAATTATATTGGATATTGTACCAAATGGCACACTCCGCCTGTCGTTTTCGTCCAATAAACATCAATAAATCGAAGTAAAACTCCAGAAATCCTCTGAATTCGTGCTTTCTGGGGCCCGAATTGACTGCAGAGGGACCCCCTGCGCCATCTGTGATTTCCAGGCCAATTAAATTTTCACTCCGAGACCTCGTATTCCCATCGTTTTAGCATAGAAGCGCATAGAATACTTTTTTTGTCTTTATCCCGTTCAAATACGAGTTTATCGATTACCAAAGTGTTCTAAATTGTTGTAAAATTGTCATGACCCTTTCGTTTCTCATATCAGAGCCTTCGATAATTGTATATGGATCGAAATATGAGAGCTCGACGCCATTTTGGTTCTGGTCTGGACTGTTACAAAATTTTTTCCAAAAATCCAAATTTTGAATGTATCAGGATAATTCTTAAATGATTACGAGTCATGTGATAAAGTTTCGGACAGTTTGGTCAAATACCCTTAAAAAAAAGTGTTGTATTCGAATCGACTGATTTGAAGGGGGTTTCACTTCGCCTTAATCACCGCCCATCGTTCCAATCTCGGGACAGTTTGGAATAATACCCTTAATAAAAAGTGTTGTATTCGAATCGACTGATCTCAAGGGGGTTTCACTTCACCTTCATCACCGCCCATCGTTCCAATTTCGGGACAGTTTGGTCTAATACCCTTAAAAAAAAGTGTTGTATTCGAATCGACTGATTTGAAGGGGGTTTCACTTCACCTTAATCACCGCCCATCGTTCCAATCTCTCAAATAACCCATGAAAACGTACCGACGCGTAATTTAAATAACAAATTGAATTTCAGCGCATGAAATCGATTATCCCCTTTCGGCCTGCTCGGCTACCCCCCGCAGAGCCGAGCTCGTCGCACATGGCGGAGCCACCTATGTACTCGCAAGTACATACATCTGTCCCAGACGAGCGTTTCGCCACGTGTCAGGAGCGAGGATCTCTCCCATGGGATTCGTTGTCGCACGTGCGCCGTTTTTCCCATTGCACTCTTTTGGCGTCCACATCGACCTCACGAGGCGTTGGAATTTCTCACCGATGCCTTTCTCCGTTCTCGAGGAAATACGGAGGGAAGGAGTCGGAGACGATCCTCTCCCTGAACCCGGGGCGAACGATCTCGGGACGTCTCGTACGTACGAGAGCCAAGGCATGTTTCGAGAGTCTCGCCTCCTAGAGACGTGTCTGCAGGAACGGTAAATGCACCGAGCCGCTCCGATTGTGAGTCATGCCGGGACAATGCGTTTTATCCAAAGAAACCTCTCCACCTCCTACTTGAACGCGTCCCCTTCGAGTTCCGCAGTGACGGCTTCGTCATGATTATGCATCTACGTACCTGCGAATATCCATAATGTAAGTAAGACATACATCGGAAATACGTCCAGGTTGACGTGGAGGGTATAGAAAGCCGGTACTTAACGTTAATTAGGATATCGGAGATGATAACGCATCTTGCATAATGAATTTGCAGTTAGCTCCGCACGTGGACTAACGAGGGAAGACTAATTTGGCTGTAAACGTAGGGACGGTCGAATGGTACCTGACGTATACGGCGGATGTACTTATTACAAGGTTCGTTCTCGTGTACACGAAGAGTAGTTTTTAACGCTAGACCTATCGCGGCAATTCATACCGCCACTCCCCCGTAGCACTTAAAAGCGGTAATTTAACCGGCCACGGTAGGTTTAGGGTTAATCGATCGTTATTTCAGACGGTACT
Source organism: Orussus abietinus (assembly GCF_000612105.2). Taxonomy (NCBI): domain Eukaryota; kingdom Metazoa; phylum Arthropoda; class Insecta; order Hymenoptera; family Orussidae; genus Orussus; species Orussus abietinus. The sequence continues at coordinate 197,749 of NW_019394320.1, forward strand.
ACTTCGCATCGAGTTACTTCCTGCTAGTTGGAGTATGTTAAATAATTTGCGTTTCATTATTTAGGCATTTGAGCGCGAGGCTATAGACGGTATTTTACAAAAAATACCGTCTGAAATAATCCTAGTAGTACCGTCGTAATAATCCTATCTTTCTCCTACAATTAAGACAACTTCATTGTAGGAGTAAGATAGGATTATTTCAGACGGTACTACTTCGCATCGAGTTACTTCCTGTAAGTTGGAGTATGTTAAATAATTCGTGTTTCATTATTCAGGCATTTGCGCGCTAAGCTAGCGACGGCATTCTTTGTATTAATTGTAGGAGAAAGTGTATTTTGGCCCCATTACCCGAATAAGACCGAAGACGCCGAAGTGTAAGTGATATACGCCATGATAATAAGTATCAAGAAATAGGTGATCGTTGCGCGAGAAAACGTGACGTTACTAGTTGTGTAACATTTTCAATTGCCTGGCACTGTTCATTGCACCCCTGAGTTTAAAATAATGAACAGAAATTTTTTTCTCTATTCATTATTGAATCAGCAACGTTATTTCGTGGAAAATGATACGCGGTGGAAATAAATTGTACGAACGACCGTATCGGAGTGTCAACAAAATATTCGTCTTGTCCATTACATCTCACCGAGCTAAGAACTGTATTTTCATCTACCTCGAGCAATACCTCGAAAATTATTACAACGCTTTGCTGGAGTATGATTAAATTGGTAACCCTTAAAATACCCTTTGACAAGAATAACAATTCCAGTCTTACATTATCGATAAACTATTCATTGGGTTGGCAACTAAGTGATTGCGGATTTTTTAATACCATCTATCGACAAAATCCTCAATCATTCATTCGCCAACCCAATGAATTAATCCTCGACTCTGCGTCAAATTTTACTAAATTCAAATGGGTTAACTTTCATATTCACAATTCCTCCCGAGAGCCGAAGTTCCGGACGAAGTAAATTGGAAAAATTATTTTCTTCAGTGAAATTAATAAAGGCATGTCGGCAAAAGGTAATGCTTCTTTCATGTGACATTAATAACGTAGGCAATATAGAAGGGTATCTAATTTTCTGGCTATCATCTTTCGCACTCGTAGTCACATTGAGTTCGCGTACATTACCGACCACTCGGAAGAAAAACAATATCCAACTTCTAGAGCCCAACTCTACCGAGAAATTCGGATCTGCCATCTGCTCCCGCTCTCGAGGCGATAGTTTTACTCGAACACAGCGGAACACTATACAAACGCACCTAATCGATAACCTAGCAAGAAAAATGCCATCTGCCAAAATCCAACATTTCCTCCCCATATATATATATCGCCGTATATATCATATATGTGCCCATAATTATGAAAGTGGTCTAAGTCATATATTTTTTGTTTCGAAATTACATTGCATTAATTTCGTTTGAAATAATATAGCGTGAAATAACTGATAAACTCATTTTTTTCTTAATTTTGACTTAGACTACTTTCATAATTATGGGCACATATATCGGCATCATTCATAATATATATATTTCGGCGTGATTATATGTATAATCATAATAATATACATAATAAAATAAACGCGCGCGCGCGAACACACACACACACAACCACGCCGAAATCTTACTGTATTATGATCGACCATTTAAAAATTCAGCGCCGAAACCTTAAGGTGATATGAAAGTGTGATATTATACGTATCAAAAAGTTAAAATATTTATTAAACTTTTCTCCAAACTGGGTGCACCGAATTATCTACATCTTTAACACGTGAGCAGCGCGTTATTCCTCAGGGCCTCCATAATCACGCGTTAAAGTTTTGAGATAATTCGGCGCACCCATTTTGGAGAAAAGTTATATCAATATTTTCACTTTTTGTTATGTATATGTCGCGCGTTCATATCACCTTAAACATAACCTTAAGGTGAAGTGAAACACGTCGAGGAACTTGATCGACATCGATCAAGATTTGTCTAAATATCTACGTTGCCCACGTTCGTTTTTATATTGACAGCTGTGTCGAATTATATTGGGTATTGTACCAAATGGCATACTCCACCTGTCGTTTTCTTACAATAATTATAAAGAAATCAAAGTAAAACTCCAGAACTCTTCTGGATTCGTGCTTTCTGGGGTCCTGACTGCAGAGGGCCCCTCTGCGCCATCTGTGATTTCCAGGTCAATTAAATTTTCCCTCCGAGACCTCATATTCCCATCGTTTTAGCATAGAAGCGCATAAAACACTTTTTTGCCTTTATCCCGTTAAAATGCGAGTTTATCGATTACCAGAGTGTTCTAAATTGTCGTAAAATTGTCCTGACCCTTTCGATTCTCATATCAGAGCCTTCGATAATTGTATATTGATCGAAATATGACAGCTCGACGCCATTTTGATTCTGATCTGGGCCGAGATAAAAAATTTTCTCCAAAAATCCAAATTTTAAACGTGTCAGGGCAATTCTTAGATGATCACGAGTCATGTGTCAAAGTTTCGGACAGTTTGGTCCAATACCCTTGAAAAAAATAAGTGTTGTACTCGAATCGACTGATTTGAATGGGGTTTCACTTCACCTTAAACGCCCCGCGTTTAGCAGCACAACGATCGTGTCGTACCTTTAGCCCTGCGCGCGAGATGGGATATATTCTGCCTGAGTATTTTGAGCCACATCGCGAAGCTGGCTTCCTCCAATTGTGGCGTGGTTGAAGATCGGCGGGCGAAAACCGACGAAACTGGCTTCCACTGGAAGCCGGACGCGCCCCTCGGCCGAGCAAGGTTAGGTCGTCACTACGAGCCTCGTGACTCTCGGCGTCTCGTGTGACTAAATGAGTCTATTTCGGTACGTGCGATCTCCGCCGCGTCGCCGAGTGCCGTCAACCGGCGTCGGGTAGCGTCTGACGCCGACGATCGACCGCGCCGCGTTTACCCGGTGCAACAACGACCGACTCGCTCCTGACTTAGGAACGCTTGCGACTGTTGACCTAACGCGAGTTATAAGCGGACTGGTTGATTCAAGCGAATACCAAGGAGCAGCGGATGCGACCGGTTCAAAGGACCGTTGCGTACTGAGCTGTGCCGAGCGGCGTAGTTGGCGCTTCTACCGCGGTAGCTCCTTCGAACGGGTGGAACGATCGCTACGTAGAGCTTTATACGGGACACTGAGCACGTAGGCAAGCCGGCGCTCCTCTACTACCGCGGACGATAACGTTGGCCACGAGCCTTGGAGCGCGGAGAGAGACGGTCGACTGTGGCTATCTTCGCGCCGTAGGTGGGACCGAGACGGAGAAGGATGGCGCTCGCCGGCCGATACACGCGCGCCAATCAGGACGCGGCACCGTCACCCCGGCTTCCAACGGAAAACAAAATGCGCGCGCAGCCGCGTCCTGACGCGCCTCACCACTGGCGCCGTGTTGGATCGGAGCGGCGGTTTTGGGAACGAACATTTTCGCCGGTTGCATTTAGAGTTCGAAAATTGTCGGTAATGTGAAATAGAGTTCTAAATCCAGTAAGTTACGTCAGAAACGAAGAGAAATTCCCGGTAACTTATCGGTCATTTCTCCAAAGACCTTTTCATCGAGAAATAATGAGAATTTGAATTTTTCAACAGAGCGAACGAGAGGTTTCGATTAGCTATAGAGAAACATCGTAGAGGGGAATTTCCATTGTACGTTCTCCGTAGCCAATCAAAACCTCCCATTCGCTTCGTCGCAGAATGAAATATCAGTTCATTTGAAACAAATCGCATGGAATTTTCCGTGAAGTTGTACATACGTGAATATTTTTAGTTGGAGGTAAATACGACCCTATAATCAATATTTTCTAATAGTAATTATTACTCTTTAGCTTGAACTTTGAAGTTGATTGAAAAAAAAAAGTTATTTAAACGAAGAAACCTAAAGTATAAATAACAAAGTTAACGTTCTCTTAAATTCTCAATGTTCCCGGTAACTTACGGTATGTTTCACAGTTACCTTCGATATTTATTACCGAGAATTTTCGAACTCTAATGTGAAATCGAAGGAGGTAACTGTGAAACATGCCGCATGTTATCGAGAATATCGGGAATTTATGAGAACAGGGTTGGGTAAGTAAGGTAACGCGAGAAACTTACTCCGTTCTTTACGGTAAATTAATAGATATTTTACGTCGAAAACTTTATACGCAATGTAAATTACATGAATATGGGACGTTAATGCGGGATGTTTTTGCTGTTCTGGAACCTGTTCTTAAATCGTTATAGGTAAAATATGAATAAGATGGAAGATTTACAATTGTCCGTGACATGTATGGAAAACTGGATTGTTGAATCCTGGAAGACCTTTTTGATGATTGGCTCCTGCTTGACATGATTCTACACTTCTCGTTTCCAATTAAACCGTTTATTCACAAATGAGGGGCGATTTGGATACTTTGAACAAACGAGCACGGTACTGCCATCTTTGTCGTGTAATTTACAAGGTATTGTATCTGTCTTTCTTTTTTTACGTTAGATATTTCGTTTAGGTAGTTTTATTTACGTAAACGACCTCAAGTACCTGCACAATTCTGGCCATCGACGTAATATATATGAATCTTGCATATCCAATCACTCCCTTAAGGGGATGTGAAAGTGGCATCCGAAAGCTCAATCGTTTATTAAACTTTTCTCCGAACTGATTGTAGCGAATAGTTTCAAACTTTGCAACGTGAATGTGGAGGCCTTAACACTAGGTTTACGGGAGTTTTTTATATACCTGTTTCTACGAGCACCCGTCAAATTGACGGGTAAACGAAAACACGCATTTTCTTTAAAAAATCGATTTATTCAAATTAAGTCTGTATTAAACAACACTAGGCTTTACGTTTAAATAAATTATTAATAAGTAAAAAGTCCTTTTTTAAAAATTATCACGGAAATGATTGGAATGCTCGTCCTCTCATCCTCGGAGTCGGAACTAGAAAGAATGCGCATCCTATTCTTGCTGCGACACCCTTTCAAGAAGTTTTCCTCTTCACTATCCGAAGATCCTTCTATTTCTCCACTTTCAATGCAAACTTTCACTCTCATCTTCGCCTTACACTCACTGTAACGAAGCAAATATATATGGATTGTTTATGAAATTAGCTAGTCCGTCAATTTGACGGGTTTCGTAGAGATAGGTATACCACATACAGATTTTAATTATTATAAGGCTTAGGAAAAAATAATTGTGTGTACAAATTCTTTGGATGAAATGATTAATTTACGATACAAAATTGGTTAAAATTAATGCTATAGTTTTTTCGGTATTTCTTTTTGAAGTTACAATTCCGTCAAATTGACGGGTCCCGTAAACCTAGTGTTAAGGAAGGTCCTGAAAGTCATGAAATTTCAATTTTTCTAAAGAATTTTGAAAACGTCTACAAAGAAATTAAAAAAAAATTGAAATTTTAGGAGTGCAAGACCTTCTTCATAGCTCCCACCTTCACATTGACAATTAAATTGAAACGATTCGGTACATTCAGTTCGGAGAAAAGTTTCATAAACGAGACATCTTCACGCCACTTTCGCATTACCTTAATATTCTTCTAATGACTGTGATGACAAAAACCCCTGTTCACGAGTCTAGAAATTCGGCTGAAATCTCGGATCGATATTAACTTACTAGAATTAAGATCACGAACATAGCCGCCTTAGGTGTAAAACTCCAAGGAAAGGGTCGGATTAAAAATGCGCGCCCTCTCCATTTTTGCATACTAATCGAAAACTTCATATTATATTATATTGAATAGATTATAAATGCCAATTCATGGACCCTGCACTTTAACGTTATACGCAATCACGTGTCTTCTACTTGACCTAGCATTAAAAAGGAATAGAAAGTTAAGTTTTCTCAACTTCAGCGTCGAAGTTTGTTGCCACTTGAAAGCTGACTAACGAAGTGACGGTGAAAATGCGAGTTCATTAAGTAGTTGAAATACTCGTTCTACCCAACAACACTTTATACTGCAATACCTCTTTTTTCTCTTGTTAATTTCATCGAAGTGAACTACCATTTCTCTTTTTACCTTTCTTTTCAATTTTTTTCTTACAAATAATCGTCATAGGCTCTTTCAATCAGTTATAACATTTATTGTTTGAACAACTTATTGCGTTATTTTGAAGGCCGCGTAAAAACAATGGAATTAATCATTGGTCGGGTTCTTAACAGTTTGATGCACAGATTTGACGCTGCATCGCTTTTCCTCGTTACAAACTAACGCTAGAGTCTTTTGTAGCCATCTGACCGATTTGACGCTTTAATTGAACGTTTAATTGCCGATTAAAAGGTACTTTACTGTGCCCAATAATACATCTAACTTTTCGGTATACACTCGACGGTCGGGCTCTCTGGTTACATTTAAGTATGGAAAACTTGAAACGAAAGCTCGATCCGAGTTCTCGGACACAAGTTCTAAAAGAAGGACGAACAAGGGACCTTTCTTTTTCACTTTCTCTTTTGCTGTTAGACGGTCTACCGCCATATTGCACAGGGCAGCTGTTTTACTCAAAATCAGGGGGAAAGTAGGGAACAGTGAGAAAAAGAGCGTCCCTTATTTTTTTTTGTGTCTCAATGTGGCTGCCTTCATAGCCTGATCGGCGTGAGGGTTCCACATATTCTACGTTCATCGTTTAGGCCCGACGCACGTATGCGTATTTTGGATGTGCGACATTGCGTCATTACTTGCGACAAACAATCCCCTTCCGCGTGCATCGGACCATATATAACAATATACTGCGTGACCAGCGTCGTAACAGAGTTGGATACATGCGTACACCCAGAAAAGACTTTGGTTTATTGAACGAATTCGTTTGATTGAATGCAAAAACGTGTTGGTCGCGTAAACCGAATATCAGTTTACATGATTAAACTCGATTGCTTCAATCGATTAAACGGTTTAGATAAATCGTTTTCTTCATTTTATAAAGTATTTCGATTAAACGGTTTAGATAAATCGGTTTCCTCAGTTTATAAAGTACTTCGAATAGCCAAACCAAATATTTCGGTTAAATGTAACAATGTAACATTGTAAATTTAAATGTAAAAAGAATTCGTTTGATTGAATGCAAAAACGTGTTGGTCACGTAAATCGAATATCAGTTTACATGATTAAACTCGATTGCTTCAATCGATTAAACGGTTTAGATAAATCGTTTTCTTCATTTTATAAAGTATTTCGATTAAACGGTTTAGATAAATCGGTTTCCTCAGTTTATAAAGTACTTCGAATAGCCAAACCAAATATTTCGGTTAAATGTAACAATGTAACATTGTAAATTTAAATGTAAAAAGAATTCGTTTGATTGAATGCAAAAACGTGTTGGTCACGTAAATCGAATATCAGTTTACATGATTAAACTCGATTGCTTCAATCGATTAAACGGTTTAGATAAATCGTTTTCTTCATTTTATAAAGTATTTCGATTAAACGGTTTAGATAAATCGGTTTCCTCAGTTTATAAAGTACTTCGAATAGCCAAACCAAATATTTCGGTTAAATGTAACAATGTAACATTGTAAATTTAAATGTAAAAAGAATTCGTTTGATTGAATGCAAAAACGTGTTGGTCACGTAAATCGAATATCAGTTTACATGATTAAACTCGATTGCTTCAATCGATTAAACGGTTTAGATAAATCGTTTTCTTCATTTTATAAAGTATTTCGATTAAACGGTTTAGATAAATCGGTTTCTTCATTTTACAAAGTATTTCGAATAGCCAAACCAAATGTTTTGGTTAAATGTAACAATGTAACATTGTAAATGTAAATGTAAAAAGAATTCGTTTGATTGAATGCAAAAACGTTTTGGTCACGTAAACCGAATATCAGTGCACATGATTAAACTCGATTGCTTCAATCGATTAAACGGTTTAGATAAATCGTTTTCTTCATTTTATAAGGTATTTCGTATAGCCAAACCAAATATTTTGGTTAAATGTAACAATGTAACATTGTAAATGTAAATGTAAAAAGAATTCGTTTGATTGAATGCAACAACTTTTTGGTCACGTAAACCGAATATTAGTTCACATGGTTAAACTCGATTGCTTCAATCGATTAAACGGTTTAGTTAAATACTTTTCTTCATATTAGAAAGTATTTCGTATAGCCAAACCAAATATTTTGGTTAAATGTATAAAATTACTTTAACATCAGGTGCAATCTATCACAATATTTGATATAATTGACCAACAATTATCAATCAATGAATTTTCTCACGTCAATTTAATATTTGGTTGTTCGTATGATATAACCGTATTTTGTGGCTGAGCCAAGAAAAGTTTTATTGATTAAACCTAATCATTTCCGATACGCCAGTATCTAATCTATAGTATGCCAAACCGGAATTCCGGCGGCAAAGATCCAAACTTTGAATATGTTCACCGAGCCAAACTTCGGTAAATTTCGCCCATAAGCCGAGAAAGTTTTGAAAGGTGTCCATCGGAATTGTGGAAATGTGTGAAACGTTAGCCTGGCATAATACGACGAGATGTAGTCATGGGGAAAATTTGTGGTCCTCAGAAAAATTGCAGTGCCGTTTAATTTAAGAAAAGCATGCACTAAGATGGATGAAGAACATCGCGAGTATTAGGGAATTGGCTGCACTAAAGTAAGCATTAAAGTGCGAGTTCGTTTCAGGGTAAAGACTAAGATAAGAGTAAAGTAGGTACTTAGAAAAGTGTACGATAAATAAACTTTAAAAACATGGTGTCATGGAGTTTCGAGTGAGGTACAGACAGATTATCAATGTTAGATCTCATGAGATATAAAAAATAAAACATTTTACTGGTACAAGTGAATTAGTAAAAGAAGTATAATGTTCCAGAAAAATTTGCAGGTTTTACGACCTCTTTGTAAAATTTCAATCCGGGAATGTGGAATTAATAGCGCGCGCACTTTCGGCAGATTTAAGTTTCGTCACGTGATGTCGTGGTGGCATAATCGGGTACTAAAATCGACTTGTTTTCCTCCCGACAGGCTGAACGTCGCGAGTGTTTCGATTTTTTTTCCAAATTTGCAAATGGCCGCGCTACGATTTCTTTCCCGGTCGAGATAAGAGCCGATATCGGTTAGCTCGAGTGACCGTTGATTTTTAATCGGAGCGTGTCGCTCTTACCGATAAAGAAATACTGATTGGGACATGTTTTGATCGCGTCGTATTAGGAGAAATTGGTAAATATTAATGTCCTTAGAAGTACAAAAAGTGTCGGTAATAACAGACTGTCGGCTATGCGCTTACGATTACCAGGGAAAGATCGATATTCGATTAGAGTTATTTTCAACTCGGCGGGGGGTATTTGCATGAATCAATAGAGGCATTGCTATTAGCGACTCGATAAATAACGAGTCGATTGGAGGACGGAATGATTTTAATTTATTGCGGGAAAGCCGGTTAGCAATTTGTTTTGCACTATTTTGAAGATTCCCCTGTCGATACTCCTTGCCGCGAGCTGAGCTAAAAATCCCATCCTTAATGATGACAATTTTAACTTCAAAAACTACTTTTGTCGGCAGTTTGAGCCGGTACACATTTAAAGCTATTCATAAAAGTTCGTACACTTTTAGCACATAAGGTTGCAGTAGACCTATAAATTTGATATCATCAACGCGAATTAGTATACATTTATCATAAATTTCCACCTAAATCAACAATTCCATAACGTCACGTTATAATATGACAAAATCGCGTAAGATAACGAAAACACTGAATTTTCATTAATTAAATTTAATAATTAATCATTTAATTTAGCGTTGCAAATCTTATACACGTTACGAAATTAGTATTCCATGCGTGAATAAATCTACTAAGAAAAACGTTATACAATTACAGTATTTTCTTTTGTAATAGAGTAAACAAAGCGTAACCATCGTTCTCTCTTAGCCGAAATTTCCACGATACTCCAAATCGCGTAAAATAAGGAATACACTGAATTTTCATCAATTAAATTTAATAATTAATCATTTAATTTATCGTTGCAAATCTTATACGACACGTTACGAAATTAGTATTGCATGCCTGAATAAATCTACCAAGAAAAACGTTATACAATTACAGTATTTTTTGTTTGTTTGTAATAGAGTAAACAAAGCGTACTATTATTCTCTCTTAGCCGAAATTTCGACGAAGAACTGTCGTCCACAGATACAAGAGAGTTTAGGATCAGAACAGAACGCTCCGAATAAACCACGTAGGACGTCCCAGCGCGTTGTCCATCAAGTTGGATAAAGTGAGATTTCGATCCATCCAATGAAGTCAAGAATGGAGCGAGACCGCCGACTACACGTGTCTCCGTGAAAGTAATAAGGAGCGCCGGCGGCTATAAAGTATTCTTTGCACGGAAAACGGTCGAGCAAGGGAGACGTATTAATACCGGGATTATCGCCGAGCGTATATTTAGAAGTCGCGGCCGGTGAAACTGTAAACAAGTGACCGCGATTTGACACCCGATTGGAAAACATCGCTCGGCGAATCGCCCTACCGATTAGCGCTTTCGGCCTTTTCACTTTCTACAGTCCGAGAGCGACACAACGCGCAACGTCCCAAGAATTATTTATGCCGACTTTGAGAAAGACTCGCGCGAGAACGAACCGGTCGCATCCGCTGCGAGCGTGAATCGTTTAAAGAATCCAATCCTCCAGCTCTCGGTGCGCATCCGGACCATTTACAGCGGCCAAAGGTCCGTAGATGAACCTGCGCTCTTTCAGGCGGTTGCAGTTGCCACGAATCTCATTTTTCGCTCGCGAAAAAGTCGTTAATCATTAACGCCATTCATTCAAATTGAATGCACAAACGCTATTGTTCGTTCCAAAAAATATAAGATCTGTTTATATGTAGCTTTATCGACGAGTTCACAAGTGGACTCAAGGCGTGATACTTATTGAATAATATTCGACATGTATAGAAGCGCGGCTATTTAGTAGCTGCGTTTTACCCGCGCACAATCTGAACGTACACCGTCACATGCTATTATCTATCCATTATGAACCTCGCGTACTATCGCGGACAAAAAAGGAAGAGCGATATTAACTATGATCGGCTTGCCTATGGGACATAAATTGACCAACGTCATCTCCACGTGTGCGAGGAGATCGCGCGTTGGCGACTTTGTCCGATGACAATTTTTGCGTCGTATCCGACACACTTCGGTCGCCAATAAATCCGGAGATTTATCGAATAGCGGCCGATCGACACAATCGGCCTCGGCATGTATACGTGCGTATTATCACGAGCGCGAGTGATCCCTTTCGGCGCGCAAACTTTGCGCGGCGCAATGGGTCCGCACTTGTCAGATAGGATATCGGCTTTATCGGCGATAAACCTCCGCAATTAGTGATTTTCTCGTCCAATACGACTGCATCGATTCTTGGACTTAAAAGCTGTCTCTTCATCCGCTGACCCTATTCCTTGCAGGAATTCCTCGCACAGGGAGAATATACACTTTCCGGCAAAAAAAAGAAATCCCGATATCTAACCATAAAAGTCGTGCAAATCAGAGGCTAACATGCATCGTTTAGAATAATGTAAAGAGGTAATAATTGGATTATGGCTTGTGTTTGCGCCCCTTGAGAATGAGCTTTGAGATGAGTTCTTGGCGGGTAAATTCAAAGTTCGAGCATTTGCCCCACGCACAAGTTCAAATAAGAAGACGATAACGATTTATTACACTAATGAGATCATAGACTGAGAGTTCAATTTGTCGATGCGATTCGCGGCACGTACTCGTGTCCAATTAACGCACTAAGTACCGAGGGCGGAGCTAAACAAACAAATTGTTTGGAGTTGACTTTAGGTTAACATTGCCAAATGATTCGCTTCTCCAAGACGACACGGACTTCCTCAAATCACCCCTAAAGGGGTGATCGCCACCTGTAGTGCTGATCGCAGGACAGAAACATGAAAAACATGCGAGAATCGAATTATGTCCACGTGGGAATTAATTGCTAATTAATTGCTCCGAGAAGAATATAATTTCAAATTTTTTGCACAACCCCTAAGGTGGTAGGCCAACCCCTCTTAAGTCACCCCAGCATGGCTACGTAAGAAATGGGAGAATCAAACTATTTCTTCGCGTGGGAATTAATAGCTAATTAATTGTTCCGAGAAGAACCAATATCTTCGTAAAAATACAATTTTCAAACCTACATTAATTAGCAATTAATTCCCACGTGAACAAATAGTTCAATTCTTCCATTTTTTACGTGGCCATGCTGGGGCGACATAGGCGAGGCTGGCCTTAGGGGTTGTGCAAAAAAATCGAAATTAGGTTCTTCTCGGAGCAATTAATTAGCAATTAATTCCCATGTGAAGAAATAGTTTCATTCTCCTATGTTTTTCATGTTTCTGTCCTGCGATCATCACTAGGGGTGGCGATTCACCCCTTTAGGGTTAAGCAAAAAAATTGAAATTTGGTTTTTCTGCGAGAAATTAATTAGCAATAAATTCTGGTATATAATTCATCGATGAACATTTACTTAATAGTTATTTCTTATTGTGGCAGTGCTAGCTTTATATAAAGCTGACATCCCTACCATTTTTCGGAAAAGTATAAGAGCAAAAAATTATTTTTTCGTGCAACACAATAGCAATGAATTAGCAATAAATTTTGCAACAAATTTTATTGAATTGTGCTAAAGTGGCAATTCCAGTTTTATATACTTCCTGCTAGCCATACGATACGCTTTGGAAATGCGTCGCCATGACAGATCCTGAAGCGACCACGTGGAAATCACCCTAGTCGGGGTTATAGATCCCAAGTCCATTCTTTAACTATTTTTGACCACGTGCAGGGCACGCTTTCTCGAAAGAGTGATTTTTAACCACGTACAGGACACCCTTTCGAGAAATCGTGTCCTGCACTGTCCACGACCAAATGTTGCTTAAATGTGCTTCAAGTTGCATCGCTCCAATCAGATGATTCAACAGTCTGAAGAATAATTGTTATTACCGAGATACACTCCTTTACTCAGTTCAACGATACGTGATTACAGGATATGCACAATTATGACCCTTAGTTTTTGACGAGCAGTGCATCTGTAAACAGTTTCTTCAAAAAGTGACATATCTGTCTACCTTGTATATTTTTCATATTACCTTGTATATTTACAAGATATTGTTCACCCTTAAATATAAACATACTGAAAAGGTGCGAGCGAAGATATGTATCTGAATTAAAAAAAAAAAAAAAATAGAAAAAAAAAACAAGGAACTGAATGCAAAGAAAGAACATGGATAACTTTCAATCAAACGATTATTATCTCACTGTTTGTCTAAATTACTACACGGCAAAGTACACTTGTACTTTCTGTCGCCTCTGTATGGTACTAACCGTAACCTGCATTGTTTAGTCAAAAGCTTCGGAGACGGTCAATTCTTATTGTCCGTTTTGCAAGTTCCTCACGGCGTTGATGTAATTCCCTTTGCGGAATTATGCCGGATTTCGTCGTGACACGTTCCAGCAGATCTCTGCCGAATGAATATTCCATCGTATACAACGCGGACACGCGTGTACAAGCCTTCGTGCACGTACGCTCGTACATGCGTGTGCAAGCCTTCGTGTACATGCGCTTGTACATGCGTGTGTACATTTGCGTATGTACACGGTACATAGAGAGTACATGCGCCCTCGCTCGAAAACGTTTCGCTCGACAGAGTTCTCCGTCACGTTATTTTACCTATCGTTTGACATTAATTTAACCGTACGTTTGAACGTCCATTCGTCAAATGAATGTAGAAAGGTTCTCTGAGCGATTTCTCTTTCTTTGTCATTAATCAGAAAAATCCTGCAGATACCCTAGTAGCACGAAATATTTCTCCTATATTTTCTACATATTTAACGAATATCGTATATTTTGTAAATATTTAGCAGACATTTTAAATATTTGCCAAACGTTTACTTTAAAATATTATCCCTTNAACGAAAATATTAGAAAAATTTCTCGTGTTTTTTTATACCAAATGAAGTGTCCGATAATAGTCGTGAAGTAAAAAATGTATTTTTCTTATGTTAATAAGTTAAAAAGTATTTCTCTATATGTTTATACATTATTGAAACTAAATATATCGTTGAGATTTTCAACAAATATTTCAAATATCTTCGATTGAAATCTACAAGAAATCTTGAAAAATCTGCCGCTTGAGATATTTAGCAAAGATTACAAAGAAATATTTAGACATTATTCTATGCTACTAGGGTAGTTAAAGACTTTTAAGCAGAAAAGGGAAAACGTGCACCGAAGATATGTAAATAATAAGCGAATAGACCAGCCAGCTCCGTCAGAGCCATCAGACCGGTGTTGTCTAATGATAGGGCAAACTGCTTACAGTTGATGAATAATTCAGCTGACGGTTGATAATGATGACCAGGTATCGGTTATCTATTCCGCTCTACGCACGTTTCGTCTTGACACAATTTCAAAAATAGAGCTACAGAAGTCAAAGAAGGAAATCGTTCGTTTCTGCCATTGGCCTCTTCCAGATTATTAACATCAATTTAACGTTAATGGATTATTTCTAAATATCGATAATGAATAATATCGGCACGATGTATCTAAACTATAACATTCTCCTACTAATGAGAAGTCATATCAATTTTCATTCGTTCGTTTTACAAAATAAATTTATAATATTAGCACACCCGTCGCCGTTTCGTTCGCTATATGTGAAAGTAGAATTCGAAATCGTAATCTTGGGATTAACACATTTACGCCGTGTACCACCAGTGGTACATCTGAGGGGCAAAAACAATAGTTGAACATTTACGCAAGCGTCAACGTGTCCTAACTTCTAAAATCCAACAATTTTTAAGCCGCGAAAGGCAAAATCAGCCAACAGCTTGAATATATAATTAAGGTGAAGTGAAACACATCGAGGAACTTGGTCGACGACGATAAAGAAGATTTTTCTAAATGCCTACGTGCCGACGTTTGTTTTTATATTCACAGCTGGGTCGAATTATATTCGACATTGTACAAAATGGCATACGCCACCTGTCGTTTTCGTACAATAAATATCAAGAAATCGAAGTAAAACTCCCGAAATCCTCTGGATTCATGCTTTCTGGGGCCCTAATTGACTGCAGAGGGACTCCCTGCGCCATCTGCGATTTCTAGGTGAATTAAATTTTCACTATGAGACCTCGTATTCCCATGGTTTTAGCATAGAAGGGCATACAACACTTTTTTTGCCTCTATCTCGTTCAAATGCGAGTTTATCGATTACCAGAGTATTCTAAATTGTCGTAAAATTGTCCTGACCCTTTCGTTTCTCATATCGAAGCCTTCGATAATTGTATATTGATCGAAATATGAGAGCTCGACGTCACTTTGGTTCTGGTTTGGGCTGAGATAAACAATTTTCTTGAAAAATCCAAATTTTGAATGTGTCAGGACAATTCTTAGATGATCAGTAGTCATGTGTCAAAGTTTCGGACAGTTTGGGCCAATACCCTTAAAGAAAAGTGTCGTATTCGAATTGACTGATTTGAAAGGGATTTCACTTCACTTTAACTAAAAGTAATTCACTTACCATTTTTTTTCGAGCCGTTCTTGTTTTTCTTGTTTTTTGGATAAATATTGCCGATCTTGCTCTGACCACAACCCATCCTGACCGCTACTTCCTCGGTGGTTGATTTCTCCTTCGACCTCGCTTAATTTTGCCGGACTTAGCCGAGCAGAGGGTCGAATGAAGTCACATTCTCGAAATCGTCATCCGCGTCTTGGCTCCTCGAAATCTCAATTCCTGCTCCTCTGTAATCGGCTTTATTTTTTGCGGCACTCTCGCAATTCTTGCTCCTCGCCGATCGTTCGAACTTTCCCCGCGATTACGGTTCCCGCTGAGTAATAATCCTTTCAATGTTTCGATAATCGTTACTCTTCAATAATGAGCCCGACGTTTCTCTCACAGGCGCATCAAGATTTCCCGTATACGTGCGCTCAAGAGTAATTAGATCGAGGTCTTCTCAGTTATTATTAAAATTTGTCGGTGACCAGCCTGATATTCGATCAGGCTGACAATTATTGTCCTCCGATAACCAGTTGAACGTTTATTGCGCTGGCAATTGTCGTCCTTCGATTATCCGCTCGGCATTTCTCTCAGTCGCAATTTCTGTTCTACTATTGTTCTCAAGATTGCGACTCGTCAACGCCCAGTCCGAAGTTTACCAGAATGTCAACCGTTACTTCCTAGCAACCAGTTTCTTCCGTAATCGTAATTTTTGTCCTCGCGATTATCGATAATCGTCAATAGCCAACTTGACGTTTGTCACGATGACGATGACTTCTCGACGATTGGCTTAACGTTTCCCAGGCAGTCGCGATTCTTGCGTTTTCATCGACGTCTTCTCGAATTCTAATTGTCACACCTTAACAATCAGTTTGACGTTTGTCTCGATAACAATTGTCGCTCCACGATGATTAGCAACGTCGCCCTGACAATCACGATTATTGTACTTTCTTCTCGACTACGATTTGCGCGCAACAATTGTTGACTCAACGTCTCCTCGACTTCTAATTGTTGCTCCTCGACAATCAGTTTGACGTCCGTTTTAATAACAATTGTCGCTTTTCGACGACTAGCTCAATGTTACCATGACAATCCCAATTCTTCTACTTTCTCGGGATCTTTTTGAATTCTAATCGTTACACCTCAACAATCAGTTCGATTTTTGTTTTGTTGACAATTGTCGCTCCCTGACGATTAGCTCAACAATGCCCCGATAATCGCGATTCTTTCAGTTTCTTCTCGATTCCAATCTACGCTCAGCACTTATTGACTTCTTGTACTTTCTCGAGATTTTTTAGAATGCTAATCGTTACACCTCAAAAATCAGTTCGATTTTCGTTTTGATGACAATTGTTGCTCCCTGACGATTAGCTCAACAATGCCCCGATAATCGCGATTCTTTCAGTTTCTTCTCGACTCCGATCTGTGCTCAGCACTTATTGATTCGACGTCTCCTCGAAATCTAATAGCGACTCCTCGACAACAGGCCGAGCATTCGTCGCGATGCCAATTGTTGTTCCTCGACAACTGTCCAGACGTCTCCCGGGTAATCGCGATTGCCTCGACTCAAGGAGCAATTCGACGCTCCTCGAGCTAGGAGGACATGCGAGGAAAGGCTTGACTCGTTCGCTTTCTTCGAGCGAGTTCGGCCAGGTCGAATCGAATTCGTTTCGGCGATCTTCTGTCAGAGGCGGCGACTCCACCGGTTGTTCCCCCTGTGAGCGAGGCAACGTGCCAGAGCTCTCTTTGCGCGGAGAAAACGACGTCGGCGCACTTATTCCCTTTTAAAAGAATACCACGGGGTCGTTTCCCCTTTGTGAAAAATAAGGTTGACGTTAACTATCTCTCTTTACAGGAATGCGGCCGCGCCTCCTCTCTTTGCGGGAATATTAAATCAGGGTATTTATTCCCTTTGAAGGAAAACAACGCGCCCCGGTGTGCGTTTCTTCTCGTCGCGAGACGTTTACGTGCTCGTCCTGCCGCGGCGGAATAACGCGTTGATATATTTATTCCCCTTAGAAGAATAAAGCGCGCCAAGAGTAATGGTTTTCGCCGCGCGAGAGTAATGGCTTGTAGGGTACCGAGTCTCTCTTTACAGGAATACAGCGCGCGCTCGCGTACTCGCGTATGACTCGCGCGAGTGCGTTCGCCTCGCAAATATCATTCGCGGTCTTAAATCTTCTATTCTATGTATATATTGTACACGTCCGCCGGTTCTCGGCTGCGTCGATATCCACGCGATATGCTTAGGGCGATATAGCGGTTCCTCTTTCGGTGATATGGCCAAAGGGATATACGTGAACCTTTATGTATACGTGTACATGTATACGGCAGAGTTGGTCCGTTTGAAAGGGCGATCAATTTATCGGGCAGAATCACTCTGGCGATATCTCCTCCACCGTGATATTCCCTCCTACGGTATAAATTGGGATATCCTTCTCCATTTCGTCCTTGTACTCCACCCCGGCACGCTTTCTCGACCTATCTTATAATCTACAAATGGTTGGCATGTCCCCTTCTTAGTTTTTTCCTTCGGATTTTCTTTTCCGCCGCAACGATTTTCCACTTGGCTCTTCCGGCTCTCAGCTTCCAGCAACGTGGATACAAATCCTTCCCGGTATTCTTTTATCCTCTCCTTCTCCCCGATACTTCTCCTTGTACGTTAAGAACTCGGAAAGATTTTTAGAATTTCACTCCCGTCTCTTCGGAAATTCCGTCCAATGTACAAATTTCTACAACCTGGAGACTCGGTTTTTGGCCTTGCTATACAAATTAGGGCCTTTCTTCTCTTCCCTCGACTCCGTCCTCTTTCTACTGTACAGATTTGCGGGATATGTGTACTCCAAGGATGGACTCCCAAGAGATGCCGCGTATAACAGAGATTATCCAGGCAACACGATTCGCCGGAAAGGCTGACTGTCCCCTTCAGGCTATCCGGATCGAGATGGCCAATCCATCCTCGGGATTCAGTCTCGCGGTTTTCTCCTCATCATCGAAACACCGAACGATCACCTACCCCATGTCAAGGCCGGCGACGATTGCATGGCAACCCTCTTCGAGATACATTCGCCCAGCTTTCGTCTTGTCGCAACCCCTTGTGAACAACTTACTCCGTCCCTACCCGGCCATACGACCTTCCGCCATGTTCATTTTCCCAGTTAGACCAGACACCTCGATTCTCAAGCTCCCCTTCGGCTAAAAACCCTCCACTCTCGGATTGGACAAGATACTCTAAAACGAAAGTCGAGGGATTTAAGGTGCTCCGAAGTCGTTCCCGCGGTTGGCACTCCCAGCGAAGTTATGGATTAACCAACGATAGCTGCCCAAAGGCGCTGACGAGTTTGGCAGGTCCAAAAAGTCAGCTTTAGAATGGACATACGCAAAGGGGAATACGATGGGAGGAGAATCATCGCGTGGATACACCTCGGGGCCACATAATTCTCCCCGCATCAGCCCCGTTCCTTCCGCATCATGCCGCCCTTGGCATGGAATTAGAGCAATTTCGGAGCGATCTTAAAGGTGTCCAAACACCTCTACCGACGTCTCTCGGCTCTAGGGTACTCTCTAAATCTACGGATCTCTCCAATGGGCATGGAGAATCCTTCCGTTTACGTTTCCTCGTTCGCTGAGTCTAAATCGAAGCTCGGAGTGGTCTGCGTAGAGGAAGTCGGCGGTTCTCCGGACTTCGGACCGAAAAACCGAAAGTCCTCTTCTCACGTCCAGACTTCTCGGGGAATTCTCCCGATGGCTCTAAAGCGTTCCTCGGAACGTCGACCAGGGATCCATTGAACCGGGTTTAATTTTATTTTGGCAGCGAGAGTTCTCGGGCAGTCTTCGAGTGGCGGTGGAAGCGAGGCATCCAGAAGGGGACGGGCGGCGAATAAACGGAATCGCCTCTTCAGGAGTCTCAAGGTGAACGTTGCTTGTTCTCCCGACCCGGTGCTGGGAAACAAGCACGGAAGTACAGTCCGGGTCTCGTTTGCGTGGGCCCTCCCTCGAGGAGGGGCAACCCACGGGCTCTTATCGCGAGTATTCCCGCGTCTCGGAGTGTGCCGAGAACGCGAGAGAATTCCCGCGCCCCGAGCGATAATGCTATTGATCTTCACCCGGCGAAAGCTCGACGTCGAAGACTCTTCTCGGGCCGCTCTCGGCGATTTACGGGGACTCCGTATCGGCGATCGATCGAGGCCTCCGTTCTCTCGAAGTCGCTAGCTGGAAATCCGGCTTTTCTCTCTTTCTCTCGGAAAGGGTCCGAAATTCTCTTCTCGACTCCCCGATCAACGGCTGCGGACGTAATTTAAAATTTAAAAACTCATCGAACCTCCCGCTCCACTCCTGACTCCTACTCCTTGCTTAAGACAATCCCCGGTTCCCCTTCCGGTTTATTTCGGAAACTGCGTTCCGGTCGCGCCAAGGGGACCTTGCCACTTGTCCGCTCGTCCTGTTCCTCCTCGTTCCTCGATTTAACCCTTCCCAGAGGTGTTGCACCGAAAACGTGAAAATTTCACCTCTGCGGATTGAACACGTTATTCAACGGGTAAACGACTCTCGGGGGATTCTTTTTAATAGCGGTTTCGAATCGTTTGAACTTCAACTATCACTTGACCGGTAGTCGTTTAAGAGGGGGAGGCTCTCGCAAATGGGAGCGAAGTTGGCATTCGCGTTAAAGATTTTCTTAAAAAGTGCCTCGTTACCCTGTTACGGAGTTACGTCGCGCATTTTGCCACGGCGAGAGTTTCCTTTCGGCGGTTTCAGATTTTTACAGCGACGAATGTCGGATAAATGCCGATCCAGGAGAGTCCGCGAGGGCACCTGCTGCCCGGCTCGGCTCTGCCTTACCGACGGGGTCCCTACCTCCGACCGATCGGTCGATTAATCGTTCACTACATTCGGGTCGAGATCGCGATCGGATTTGCCGCGAGGGAACACGATCGACGATCTGCCGACGTGTGCTCGCGCGAGCGCGCGGTCATGCGTGGGCACGTCGAACGAATGCAATCCGCGACTAAATCAAACGCGCGCGGTACGTCAAGACCCTCACAGCTCGAGCTTCCGGCATCGACTGGCCGGGGCGCCAGCTGCGGCGCGCGCGTGCGCCGGCCGCCATGACACTACTCTCGCTCGATCTCGGCCAATGAGAAGCGGCGACTGCGCTGCGCGCGCATCCTCGCGTTCGAGAGCCGTGCGTGCACGCACCTTACCGAGTGACTAGCGTTTCGGGAGATAAACCCTGTAGCGCGTATTACACGATTGGCGAGACACTAATTCAACGTGTAGAAATTGCTCGCACCCTTCTCGCAATCGCGGGAAGAGATTTCACCGTAGCAGAAAAGTCGCGGGAGACTTTCGTTTCTGGAGCATTAAAAAGAAGTCCTGGTTAATGTTACTAAATTCGCCCGGTTAAAAGATCTCTAGTTATCGTTAATTAAGAGAATCTGATCGATGTGACTAGAATGTTCTGCTTACCGAAGTCTGATTGGATACATCTTAATCAGATTTCTAAACGATTAGATAAGTTTCTAGGAGAAAAGTCTTGTCTTTCTAATCAGAAATCCTCTTTGAATGTGGAATAAAAAGAATTATTCACGCAACTGGATAATCTTCGACTAGAAATACCTGATACTTATGACCAGAAATATAGTAAGGGCATATTTAACGATCTAATCCTGTTATAATAACCCGAATTCTGGTTCTTTTGATTCGGTATTTTTTTAAGAAGGGGGTTTAATTTCGGAGGGGAATTAAAGGAAACGTATTTATAGCTATTAAGTCATATGTCAAGTTATTTTGAACCTTTCAAGTTTTTATTTTAACGGTTTGATTCTTCTTCGGGCTCTAATCGAAAGTCTTACAGTACCCTCGACAAGAAAGAGATTGACGAGGTACTTATTTCGCTGTTTCAAAAATGGCTGAAAAAATGAAGAATGCAGTTAAGTTGGAGGTTTAACCTGGAACTGAGTTCATGGATTATTCGAAATCATTTGGCTAGATCACCCGAGACATCTCTTGATCCTGTCTCTCTACTCCCTAGTAGCATAGAATAATTTCTAAATATTTCTTTGTAATCTTTGCTAAATATCTCAAGCGGCAGATTTTTCAAGATTTCTTATAGATTCCAATCGAAGATATTTGAAATGTTTTTTTGAAAATCTCAATGACATATTTAGTTTCAATAATTTATAAACATAAAGAGAAATACTTTTTAACTTATTAACATAATAAAAATACATTTTTTACTTCACGACTATTATCGGACACTTCATTTGGTATCAAGAAACACGAGAAATTTTTCTAATATTTTCGTTCCGCTATTTCATTATGGGAGCAAAACGTGTGATTTTGATTTTAGATATTTTTAAAACGTCTATAATGTATTCAGCAGATAATATTTAAAGACTACTTGTATTACAATGAAACGAAATGTTTTGTATATCTGGTAGAAAAATATTATGAAAACATGGAGGTAATATTATAGAAATATTATAGAGATAATATTCTAAAGTAAACGTTTGGCAAATATTTCGAATGTCTGTTAAACATTTACAAAATGTACGATATTCGTTAAATATGTAGAGAATATAAAAGAAATATTTTGTGCTACTAGGGAATCTGGTGTTGCCCATGTACATACTTCCGCTAGGGGCTCGGATTTACCGAGATAAACCCCTAAAGGGGATTACACCCCATTGAAAACGTGGTAATCGAATATTTAGATAATGCGTAGAGCGTAGATCTGCCCTGGGACAGCAGTTGGCCTTGCACATCTCCGTAATGCGACTAACTCAGTTCCGGATTCAACTAATAAAGGAAGTCCTCATAAATAGGTGTTTTCAATCAAATTCTCCCTTGCGCTTTCGGTTTTGTAAAACGCAGAACGGTGTCGCACGCGTTGTAGAGGGTTCTACCGTACTTATGTGTATTACCTCCTGCTCACAAAATAAAGATTTATATTCCTTGATCCGTTCCAGAATTTGCCGAGGAGTAAAAGTTTTAGTTTAAGGGGATGTGAAACTGGCATCCGAAAGCTCAATCGTTCATAAAACTTTTCTACGAACTGGGTGTCTCAAATCGTTTCATACTTTAAAACGTGAATATGGAGACCCTAAGGTAGGTCCTGAAACTCGCGAAATTTCATTTTTTATAAACTATTTTTAAAATACCCGTGAACAAATTTTAAAAGAATTGAAATTTCATGAGTTTCAGGACCTTCCTTATAATCTCCCAATCCACGTTGTAAAGTTTCAAGCTATTCGATAAATCGAGTTGGGAGGAAAGTTTTATAAACGGAACCTCTTCGACGCCAGTTTCATATCACCTTAATATCGAATGCGATGGTTCGGGAAGAAGTAAGAAGAAAGTGGAATTTACCGGGCCAAAAGTAATTCTTTTTTCTCTCTTAAGTTAACAGAAATACGGACTCTAATTGTGCAATCGTGTAACAGGTTCGACCTCGTGGCTACCAAGCGGCAGACTGGACAGCGACGGGGACGACGACGTAAAAGCCTCTCTCCAGGATTACCAGCCTTTTGCGAAGTCACGACCTTCCGACAGGGATTCCGGCTTTTGAGGCTGTTATTACAGTGCTATTCCTAGACCCTCGGCCGCTATGTGGGTGTATCGAGTACATACGTAAACTCGAGTAGATCGGGTTAGCGAGCTCTTAGCCGAGTTTCCGATAGAGTACGGCAATACGAGGAAAACTCTTATTTGTGGATTATCTGTCCGTTACGACACCGCAAGGTGTGTTGGGGTTTCGCGTGTACTAGAACTTTTTTTTCCAACGAACATCCGCGGGCTTTCTGAGAGGTCTACGTACGACTCCCTGAATTTCACGGACTCGAAATCGTTTTGAAATTGTACCTACTATCGGACGAGCGTGCAAACTATTGCAATTCTGCAGGACAACGATATCTCAAAAAGCACTTCACCGATCGGCTTGAAATTTGTAGGGCTTATTCTACACATGGAGGAATGCCGAATGAACGGAGGATTCTTTTCCTTTTCTATGAAAGCTTGCTGTTTTATTAAGGAAAAACGAAAATGCTATAAGACGAAGAAACTGATTTTTCAGTAAAACCACTGTCATTTTGGTAAAAATCGGAATTGAAAAAATCCTTCGTTCATTCAGCAGTCCTCCATGTGTAGAATGAGCCCTAAGAATTTGAAGGCGATCGGTGAAATACTTTATAAGAAATCTGCACTGCAACTGCATTTTCACTGCAACAAAAAAAGAAACCTTTTCGGAGAATTGCTGTACCTCGCCAATTTTTAAATATATCTTGACAAAGAAAAAAAAAATGATATATTAGGTCCAATAATTGTACTATGAATTCACGCTCTGTTGTCGATTAAAAAGTGCATTTTAGTTACGAAAAAGAATTCTTGAATTTCGTCTATGACAATTGCATATAACCCCTTAAGGTGAAGTGAAACCCCATTCAAATCAGTCGACTCGAATACAACACTTTTTTTTAAGGGTATTGGACCAAACTATCCGAAACTTTATCACATGACTCGTAATCATTTAAGAATTATCCTGATACATTCAAAATTTGGATTTTTGGAAAAAATTTTGTAACAGTCCAGACCAGAACCAAAATGGCGTCGAGCTCTCATATTTCGATCCATATACAATTATCGAAGGCTCTGATATGAGAAACGAAAGGGTTAGGACAATTTTACGACAATTTAGAACACTCTGGTAATCGATAAACTCGCATTTGAACGTGATTAAGGCAAAAAAAGTGTTTTATGCGCTTCTATGCTAAAACGATGGGAATACGAGATCTCGGAGTGAGAATTTAATTGACCTGGAAATCATAGATGGCGCAGGGGGTCCCTCTGCAGTCAGTTACCCACTGAACACTATTACATAACTGTTAGGTAAATGTTACGTTTTCGAAGTTAATGTGTTATCTAGCATAAAAGTGAAATGGAAGATAGATGTTTGTTATTATTTCCCACTCAATAAGATAACATTAATGTTATAAGTTCAGTTACCTTAAAATAATATTAATTTTTCAAACATTTGATAAAAAAATAATGCAATTTTATACAAAAATTATGTAATTTTTTATTATTTCGTGGCACTTGGCAATAGTTAAGTATTATATAATAAATCAGACTTTAAACGAAATTATGTGAATGATAAACTATCTGATTTTATTTAAAGATGATTCCATTTGACTAGCAAACAATTACTGATAATGTGTACGCGAGTATGAATCAAAATCATTTTTCCATACGAGTAGTAATCAAAATATGACATATAGTAATCTTATGACATTTGACGATGAATTATGGCAATGACGATGACGATGATGTAATAAAATAGATGGCAGCACCAATGTAGTTCTGTTATGTTACAAATATGTACTGCATATATACAGTAATATCAGGACGGTAATATAATGTTAGATAAGAGTAACAAAGTTACGTTACATTTATATAGATACGATAGTAACAAATGCTATGTAACCTGTTGGCTCCATGTTACATAACTGTTAAGTTACTGCATTGTAACAAATGTCATGTAACTAGTTAACTCTATGTTACGTAACCGTTAGGTTATTACATTGTAACAAACGTTATTATATTTGTTAGTTTTAAGTTACGCAACTGTTAAGTTTAGTGTTTAGTGGGTAGAGCCTCTGAAACCATGAATCCTGGGGATTTCTAGAGTTTTTCTTCGATTTCTTTATAATTATTGTACGAAATCGACAGGTGGAGTATGCCATTTAGTACAATACCGAATATAATTCGACCCAGCTGTAGATATAAAAACGAATGTCAGCAACGTAGGTATTTAGAAAAATCTTCTTTATCGACGTCGATCAAGTTCCTCGACGTGTTTCACTTCACCTTAAGACAGCGCTATTGCGCCCGTTCGCTATTTTTCGACATTGTTTCTTCAATGACCCCCGGGATTCAAACGATTAAGTTATGGTGGGCCTTATTACCCCAAGGTACCTTATACTCATGTGAATCTTGACGTACAATGACTTCTGCAACTTTATCCAACTTTCTTGCAATTTCAGAATGTCTCGTAAGTACCGAGGTACGCACGCGACGTGTAATTTAGTTAGCTGAGAATGGCGTCGCATAAATTTCCCGCTAAACCACGAAAGGAAATGACTCGTGACCTTAGTACGGCCTATATGTATACATGCTCGTTAATCGAAGCGACATTGCCATGTATGACCATGCACGATGATGGGACAGGCCAGTTCGAAATGGCGAGGGAAGCACTATGGTCCGACGGGTAATTCCGAATCGATTTGTCGAGGAATCGAAACGCAATGTTGGGAAATGTCACAATCTCCGGCACCGAAGGTTGTTTACTTGCATTCCAATAATTAGAAGTTTCGCCGGCGCGACAAAGTATATCGAGCTTCTCGTGCGCGAATTACCTAGGACGCGAACGTGTCATACGTCATACGAGCTTCTTCGGTTATAAGCGTTTCACATTTTTATCATATTTGTTAGGACGTACCGAAGGTACAACTGAGATTTCCATGTTATTTTTATGCTACATAACATGTTAGTTTCGAAAACGTAACATTTACCCAACAGTTATATAACAGTGTTCCCTGGGATACTGTCACAATTTAATGGCCGAGCGTCCCTTGTTACCGAATTGCAGGGTCGTTTGTCATATGAAATTAAAGGGAATCGGCTCGCGAAGAAAAAAATCGTTTTCACTAATTTCCAAGCGAATAGCCTTCGATACAGCGCTTTAATTTAGGTGCCAGTCTCAGAGGAAATATTTTCTCATGGGTACGCGGCACATTAAACCTCATCTTGACAATATTCCCCGAGTTATAAGATCCATCTTATAACTTTGCCATAATGAACTCTAATAAGAGTTGTAATTTGTTTACGTGAAGTTGCGAGTTCTGAAGATGATGCTACCGGTTGAAGATATTACGGAGGAATGGAAGTAGTACAATTTCAAGACATTCCGCTTGAAAGTGAGAAATATCTTGACACCTGTGCAAGCGTCCATTTTCAAGCAAGAGTTTGGAAGTTTCAAGGTTTGCACATTAATGACTGTATAAAATTATTTTAGATAAATTTTAAAACAAAGGAAAATCCACTACGCTCTACCTTCCAGTCGCATAACAATTTTCTTACACATTTTATCGATACATCGCCAATCTTAAGGCGATACGAAAGTGGCATCAGCGGGTCAATAGTTTATGAAACTTTTTTGTGAACTGGGTGTACCAAATTCTTTGAAATTTTCTCATGTGAATTCGTAGGCCTAGGAAGGTACTAACGTTCATCAAAATCTCATCTTCTAGAAAAAAAAAATAAAGAGTTTATAATAAAATTAAAAAAAAAAATTAATTTTATAGGTACCAGGACCTTCCTTAGGGCCTTCGTGTTCACGTGATAAGACTTCAATCGATTCGGCGCATTCGGTTCAGAGAAAAGTTTCATGAACAAGATTCTGTAGACGCCACTTCCATATCACCTTAAGCCCGGCGTTATTCTCTATAGACGAGTTTTAGTTACGAATTAATTGCTAAAGTGCATTTCAACAACCTTGCCGATAATCGAAAATTGCAGGTGACACCAGCGAAGCTCCGTGCAAACTTTGCGCAAATATTTAACATGTAAAGTTCGAACGTTCCCACTGGTAAACGAAAATGTACCTGTGTACTTCTACAGTGCAAGGTCCAATTCGTAGCCAAGCCAAGTTCGAGGGGCGATTAGGATCTTTTGACAGACCGTTTGATACACATTAAAACAGTAAACAAAGTAATTTTGTACAGTTTCCTCATACGAATGCCAAAGATTAGATATTTCACAATTTGACCTTTGACCAACGTTTTCCTAGTACTTCGCGTCAAGGAAATTCTATTTTTTAAAACCTTCACCGAGCGTGGCCTAGAAATTCAGAGCTGACAAAAAATAATGCCACGCATTAAACGCAAGACAAATAATTAATCCTGTACCCCGAGTGAATATTTTCTTCCTTAATCCCATTATCACGAAATTATCCATCCACGAATCAGACTTAAGATATCGTTTCAATCTGACTTTTGTTTCAAAGGATATACCAAGTCTAGGCGTTGCCGAAAGAATATCCATAATCAATAATTAATACGTTAATTTGTGACAATTAAACCGTCTTTTTGCGTCACCACAGCAGTCATATGAAACGCGGAGAGACATAAAAATATACAAAAGAGCTGTTATCCTAACGATTGTTTCAAATAAAATTACTCTCCTTACTTCTTGGATTTCTCGACTGAAAATTAATCCGCCTAATTTATCTTAGCAATTCAGCGCTTCGCCCTAAAGGGACATCAGTGGATCGATTGGAACGCCGAAGCACCTCGTACGCGAAGATAAAGTAATTTTATTTTTGGTTTTTCATTTTCTGGTTGCATACAATAGTGATTGATTCATCTCTCGTTACAGTTAATCGAATTAAGTATCTCCGACGTAGACGTTGTACCGCACTAACTCCGCGCACTCTTCAAGGTAGAGTTCCCGTTCTCTCTCCATTCGTGGAGTCGGCGTCACATTCGAGCTTCGCTTCTGGACCTCCGGCTTAGAAGGAAGATCTTTCCTCCGCCACGAGAGAGTCGACCTTTTCCCGCGATTCCTTCTCCTCTGGTGCGAACCTTTTTGCGCGCGGACGTCACGCCGAAGCGAACGCATAAGAGGAATGTCTCCTAAGAGGAAATGGTACTTCGAAATTTCCCCGCTAGAAAAGGCCCGAAGAACGAGGAAGTGTCGGGGACTTAGTACTTTCGGAACGACTTTATATCACTATTTGCGGGAAACACGACACCGGTGTGTGCACTCTACACGGATGTGACGAAAAAGAGAAGCTGTCGTCGGATTTCGCAGCTTCGCCCGGAAACGAATTGCTAAGAGAACGAGAAACCAAATCCAGACATCGCTCGAGGGAAATCCTTCTTCTCTCGCTAACCTGAATCTACCCACACGACAAACGGCATCCAAGCAAACGTATTCGTTCTTCGCGTATTTTTCTGATATTTACAACGGTGCCGAGTTCGGGTCGAGATAAAGTAACCAATTTGAATCATATATCGCTAATAAGAATGTCGTTTCTCTCGATCGCAGTCGAGTTGACGATCATACGATGAATTCCAGTAATTCCGATGCCCATCTACTCAAGTTTTTAACAGAATTAACTACACGAGTCTACAGTATTTTTTTTTTTAATCTTGTCCGTCAAAACATGTAATATACATTGTACAAGATAATTTTCTATACCTCCCCGAGGAAGAATTGTGCCAAAAAGAGTAAATCAGGCGAAGTTGCGAAGTTTAGTAACGAACCCAAGGATTGTTAAGGCCTTAACCAGTTAACTGTGATTGACGAGTATACTCGTCATGGAGAAGTGGCACGATTTTGTGTATTGACGAGTATACTCGTCATGCGTATATAGTAGGGACCATTGGCTATTTAAATTTTAATTTTTGAGAAAAACAAAACATATTCTCAAATCTCAAAATGTTTAGAATATTGTGAGGACAGGCCGGAATA